>NW_020959160.1:8946-10461 GCF_003031625.1 Empidonax traillii | reverse complement strand
CCCTCCCAGTCCCTCCCAGTGCTCCCAGTACGGGGCTGGAGGTCCCTCCCGCGGAGGCTCCACGTGCAGGGCTCGGGTGGGGGATGGGCCTGGACCGAGACCTCCAGAACGGCCACGGAACCTTCCGGAACCACCACGGGGGAGGGGGCCGAGACCTGGGGGGGGTCTGGCACCAGTACGGACCAGTTAGGGACCAGTTTAAACCAGTTAGGGACCGGTTATAACCAGTATAAACCAGTAACAACCAGTAAAAACCAGTAAAAACCAGTTACAACCAGTAAAACCCAGTTACAACCAGTTAGGGACCAGTTACAACCAGTTAGGGACCAGTTACAACCAGTTAGGGACTGGTTATAACCAGTAAAAACCAGTTACAACCAGTATAAACCAGTTACAACCAGTAAAACCCAGTGAAAAACAGTTAAACACCAGTAAAAACCAGTGAGACACCGGTTAGGCGCCAGTTACAACCAGTTAGACACCAGTTACAACCAGTAAAAGACCAGTTACACCAGTTAGACACCAGTTACACCAGTTACACACCAATTACACCAGTAAAAACCAGTAAAAACCAGTTCTACCAGTAAAAACCAGTTACACCAGTAAACACCAGTAAAAACCAGTTAGGCGCCAATTACACCAGTAAAAACCAGTAAAAGCCAGTTAGGCACCAATTACACCAGTAAAAACCAGTAAAAACCAGTAAAAACCAGTTAGGCGCCAATTACACCAGTAAAAACCAGTAAAACCCAGTTAGGCGCCAATTACACCAGTAAAAACCAGTAAAAACCAGTTAGGCGCCAATTACACCAGTAAAAACCAGTAAAAACCAGGTAGGCACCAATTACACCAGTAAAAACCAGTAAAAACCAGTAAAAGCCAGACAGGCGCCAATTACACCAGTAAAAACCAGTAAACCCCAGTGAGGCGCCAATTACACCAGTAAAAACCAGTAAAACCCAGTTAGGCGCCATTTACACCAGTAAAAACCAGTAAAAACCAGTTAGGCGCCAATTACACCAGTAAAAACCAGTAAAAACTGGTAAAAACTAGTACACCCAGTAAAAACCAGTTACACCAGTTGGACACCGGTTACAACCAGTAAATTGCTCCCAGTGCCCTCCCAGTGCCCCCCAATCCCCTCCCAGTTTATCCCAGTCCCTCCCAGTCCCTCCCAGTGCCCCCCAATCCCCTCCCAGTGCCCCCCAATCCCCTCCCAGTCCCTCCCAGTGCCCCCCAATCCCCTCCCAGTCCCTCCCAGTGCTCCCAGTTGCACTCACGCCTGAGCAGGACCCGGTGGGCGGAGCTGACGGCCACGCCCAGGGCGGGGCTCCAGGCCCGGCACGTGATTGGCTGCCCGTGCAGGGACAGCGCCCCCTGCAGGAGCAGCCGCGACCTCGCCGTGACCCCCCCGTGGGGGGCGGGGGAGGGGGGGAGGGGCTGGCCCGGCTCACTGGGGAAGGGAACTGGGGTCACTGGGAGGCACTGGGAGGGACTGGGAGGGGATTGGGGGGC
>NW_020959160.1:4887-6424 GCF_003031625.1 Empidonax traillii | reverse complement strand
GGGGTCAAAGGTCACGGGGGGGTCAACGGTCACAGGGCGGGTTTGGGGGGTCAAAGGTCACGGGGGGGTCAAAGGTCACGGGGGGGGTCCCCACCTTGGTCCAGGTGAGTTTTGGGGGGGGGTGCCCCCCCCGGGCGTGGCAGAGCAGCCGAATTTTGTCCCCCAGGCGGAAGGTGACGTTGGGGGGAGGGGCCTCCAGCCACAGCCACTGGGGGGGGTCTGGGGACACCAGTTAAAACCAGTTAGAACCAGTTTGAACCAGTTCGGACCAGTTTGGACCAGTTCGAACCAGTTTGGACCAGTACAGACCAATTAAACCCAGTTCAGTCCGTTCTAGTTCATCCCAGTTCATCCCAGTTCATCCCAGTCCATCCCAGTCCCCTCCAACCACATCCACTGGGGGGGGTCTGGGGACACCAGTTAAAACCAGTTAGAACCAGTTTGAACCAGTTCGGACCAGTTCAGACCAGTCTGAATCAGTCTGAACCAGTTCAGACCATCCCAGTCCATCCCAGTTCATCCCAGTTCATCCCAGTCCACCCCAGTCCATCCCAGTCCCCTCCAACCACAGCCACTGGGGGGGGTCTGGGGACACCAGTTAAAACCAGTTAAAACCAGTTAGAACCAGTCTGGATCAGTTTGGACCAGTTTGGACCAGTACGAGCCAATCTGAACCAGTTCAGACCATCCCAGTCCATCCCAGTCCACCCCAGTCCATCCCAGTCCCCTCCAACCACATCCACTGGGGGGGGTCTGGGGAGACCAGCTAAAACCAGTTTAAACCAGTTTGAACCAGTATGGACCAGTTCAGACCAGTTTGGACCAGTTCAGTCCATTCTAGTTCATCCCAGTTCGTCCCAGTCCACCCCAGTCCATCCCAGTCCCCTCCAACCACAGCCGCTGGAGGGGGTCTGGGGACACCAGTTAAAACCAGTTAGAACCAGTGTGGACCAGTTTGGACCAGTTCAGACCAGTATGAGCCAGTCTGAACCAGTTCAGACCATCCCAGTCCATCCCAGTTCATCCCAGTGCACCCCAGTCCCCTCCAACCACAGCCACTGGGGTGGTCTGGGGGAACCGGTCCAGACCAGTTTAAACCAGTTTGGACCAGTTTGGACCAGTGCATCCATTCTAGTTCATCCCAGTTCATCCCAGTCCATCCCAGTTCATCCCAGTCCCCTCCAACCACAGCGACTGGGGGTGGTCTGGGGGAACCAGTCCAGACCAGTTTGAACCAGTTAAAACCAGTTTGAACCAGTTCGGACCAGTTTGGACCAGTACAGACCAGTTTGAACCAGTTCAGTCCATTCTAGTCTACCCCAGTTCATCCCAGTCCACCCCAGTCCATCCCAGTGCCCTCCAACCACAGCGACTGGGGGGAGGTCTGTGGGGACCAGTATGGACCAGTTTAAACCAGTTTGGAGACCCGTTTAAATCACTTCAGACCAGTTTAGACCAGTTCAGACCAATTTAAACCACTTCAGACCAGTTCAAACCAGTTCAGACTCCTCCCAGTCCCTCCCAGTGCCCCCCAATC
>NW_020959160.1:0-1283 GCF_003031625.1 Empidonax traillii | reverse complement strand
CAGTGCCCCCCAGTGCCCCCCAATCCCCTCCCAGTCCCTCCCAATCCCTCCCAGTCCCTCCCAGTGCCCCTCAATCCCCTCCCAGTTGCTCCCAGTTCCCCTCACACGTCACTTCCAGTCTGACGCTAGTGCTGTCCCCGCCCCCCGGAAGTGACGTCACTGCTCGGCACCGCAAGATGGCGCCGTCATCCTCGGGGGTCACGCTCAGCACGAGGCGGTTCCGGGTCACGTGGTCGGTGTCATGTGACCACGAACCCTCCAATGGGCGCCCGTCCTGCGGGAAAGGGGGCGGGGCCACATTGAGGAGCTCCCAGTTTGAACCAGTTCGTCCCAGTGACCTCCCAGTCCATCCCAGTGACCTCCCAGTCCATCCCAGTCCCTTCCAGTCCATCCCAGTGACTTCCCAGTCCATCCCAGTCCCTTCCAGTTCATCACAGTGACCTCTCAGTTCATCCCAGTCCATCCCAGTGACCTCCCAGTTCAGCCCAGTGATCTCCCAGTGACCTCACAGTTTGAACCAGTTCATCCCAGTGACCTCCCACTTCATCCCAGTTCATTCCAGTGACCTCCCGTGACCTCCCAGTCCATCTCAGTCCATCCCAGTGACCTCCCAGTCCATCCCAGTGACCTCCCAGTCCATCCCAGTGACCTCCCAGTGACCTCCCAGTTCATCCCAGTGACCTCCCAGTTCATCCCAGTGACCTCCCAGTGACCTTCCAGTCCATCCCAGTTCATCCCAGTGACCTCCCAGTTCATCCCAGTCCATCCCAGTGACCTTCCAGTCTATCCCAGTTCATCCCAGTGACCTCCCAGTCCATCCCAGTGACCTCCCAGTTCATCCCAGTGACCTCCCAATGCCCCCAGTCCCTTCTCCCAGTGCTCCCAATGCTCCCAGTGCCCCATCCCAGCCCTCCCCGTGCTCCCAGTACCTTGTCCCAGTGCTCCCAGTGCCCCATCCCAGCGCTCCCAGTGCTCCCAGTTCCTTCTCCCAGTGCTCCCAGTTCCCCATCCCGGCGCTCCCAGTGCTCCCAGTGCCCCATCCCAGCCCTCCCAGTGCTCCCAGTACCTTGTCCCAGTGCAAACTGGGTGGGGGGTTCCCCCCCCGGGCCACACAAACCAGTTTGAGCGTCTGCCCCGCCCGCACCTGCGGGGACTCCAGGCCCTCGATACTGGGAGCACTGGGAGGAACTGGGAGGGCATTGGGGGTTAACTGGGGGGCACTGGGAGAGGATTGGGGGGCACTGGGAGGGACTGGGAGGGACTGGGAGGGACTGGGGGGCACT
>NW_020959159.1:7301-10465 GCF_003031625.1 Empidonax traillii | reverse complement strand
CCCCCCCCCCCCCCATCGAGCATCAGAAACAGCAAAAATGGGGAAAAAAAAACATTTCAAACCCAAAAACGGCGAATTTGGGGTCGAAAACGGCAACTTTGGGGCCGAAAACATCGAATTTTGGGCTCAAAACATCGAATTTTGGGGCTGAAAACATCGAATTTTGGGCTCAAAACATCAAATTTGGAGCTGAAAACATCAAATTTGGGGCCGAAAACATCGAATTTTGGGCTCAAAACATCGAATTTTGGGCTCAAAACATTGAATTTTGGGCTGAAAACATCAAATTTGGGGCTCAAAACATCGAATTTTGGGCCGAAAACGTCCGATTTGGGGCCGGAAAGGTGGAATTTGGGGCCGGAAAATCACCGAAATGACGGAAAATCGACGGACGGGACCCGAAACCGCCGGATTTGACCCCAAATCTTGGGTGAGTTGGGCAGTTTGGGAGTTCAAAAAAAGCCGATTTTGGGGGTGGGAAAGGTGGGAGCAAAAATCTGGAGTTTTGAAGTGAAAATTTCTGAGTTTTTGGGGGAATAATCTTGAATTTTCAGCCCAAAATTCGCAATTTTCGACTGGAAACGCTGAATTTTTTTGCACCGAGACGAATTTTTTAGGGTAAAACTCAAAATTTTGAGTTAAAACTCCGAATTTTCGCTCAAAAGCTCCGGTTTTACCTCAAAAATGAGTCATTTCGAGCTAAAAAAATCCCATTTTGGGGACTGAAAACGCCAAATTTGGGGCCCAAAAGACCAACTCTGGTGCCCAAAATGTGAATTTTGGGCCCAACCCCTCAAACCTGGGGGGGAAAATCCACATTTTGAGGTGAAAAACGCTGGTTTTAGGGACTGAACCCCCAATCTCAGACCCATTTGGGGTGAAACCCCTGATTTTGGGGGTTAAAAAACGTAATTTTTAGGCTGAAAATGCTCAGTTTTCGTCTCGAAATCCCACATTTTGCACCGAAATCCTCGAATTTTGGGCCGAAAACGCCGAATTTTGACCCGAAACCTTAAATTTTTGGGGCTCCAGCTCCTTTTTGATACTAAAAATAGTGAATTTTAGGCTGAAAATCCCCAATTTTGACCCAAATCCCTCAAATTCTGGACGAAAAATCCTCAATTTTAACCCAAATCCCTCAAATTCTGAGCTGAAAATCCCCAATTTCGACCAAAATACATCAAATTCTGGACCAAAAATCCTCAATTTTAACCAAAATCCCTCAAACTGTGAGCCAAAAACCCCCAATTTAAACCCAAATCCCTCAAACTCTGAGCCAAAAATCCCCAATTTTGACCCAAATCCTTCAAATTCTGATCCAAAAATCCCCAATTTCTCACCCAACCCCTCGAATTTCGAGCTGAAAACCCCCAATTTTGACCCAAATCCCTCAAACTCTGTCCAAAAATGCTCAATTTCAACCCAAATCCTTTAAATTCTGGACCAAAAATCCCCAATTTTAACCCAAATCCCTCAAACTCTGAGCCAAAACCCCTCAATTTCTCCCCCAACCCCTCGAATTTCGGGCTGAAAACCCCCAATTTTAACCCAAATCCCTCAAACTCTGGACTAAAAATCCTCAATTTTAACCCAAATCCCTCAAACTCTGGACCAAAAATCCCCAATTTTTACCCAAATCCCTTAAATTCTGGACCAAAAATGCTCAATTTCCATCCAAATCCCTCAAACTCTGTCCAAAAATCCCCAATTTTAACCCCAATCCCTCAAACTCTGAGCCCAAAATCCTCAATTTCTCTCCCAAACCCTTGAATTTCGAGCTGAAAACCCTCAATTTTGAACCAAATCCCTCAAATTCTGGACCAAAAATGCTCAATTTCAACCCAAATCCTTCAAACTCTGTCCAAAAATCCCCAATTTGAATCCAAATCCCTCAAACTCTGGACCAAAAATGCTCAATTTCAACCCAAATCCTTTAAATTCTGAGTCAAAAATCCCCAATTTCAACCCAAATCCCTCAAACTCTGAGCCGAAAATCCTCAATTTCGACCCAAATCCTTTAAATGCTGGACCAAAACCCCCCAATTTTAACCCAAATCCCTCAAACTCTGAGCCAAAACCCCCCAATTTCTCCTCCAACCCCTCGAATTTCGAGCTGAAAACCCCCAATTTTGACCCAAATCCCTCAAACTCTGGGCTAAAAATCCTCAATTTTAACCCAAATCCCTCAAACTCTGGACCAAAAATCCTCAATTTCAACCCAAATCCCTCAAACTCTGGACCAAAAATCCCAAATTTCTCACCCAACCCCTCGAATTTCGAGCTGAAAACCCCCAATTTTAACCCAAATCCCTCAAACTCTGGACCAAAAATGCTCAATTTTAACCCAAATCCCTCACACTCTGACCTGAAAAAACCCCAATTTTAACCCAAATCCCTCAAACTCTGGGCCAAAAATCCCCAATTTTGACCCAAGTCCTTCAAATTCTGATCCAAAAATCCCCAATTTCTCACCGAACCCCTCGAATTTCGAGCTGAAAACCCCCAATTTTAACCCAAATCCCTCAAACTCTGAACCAAAAATCCCCAATTTTAACCCAAATCCTTCAAACTCTGGACCAAAACCCCCCAATTTCGACCCAAATCCCTCAAACTCTGAGCCAAAACCCCCCAATTTCTCATCCAACCCCTCGAATTTCAGGCTGAAAACCCCCAATTTTGACCCAAATCCCTCAAACTGACCAAAAATCCCCAATTTCAACCCAAATCCCTCAAACTCTGAACCAAAAATGCTCAATTTCTCCTCCAACCCCTCCAATTTTGGGCTGAAAACCCCCAATTTTGATCTCGGGGAGCCGCGGGTTTTGACCCCCCCCCAACCCCCCACCCCCCCTCCCCCCGGGGGGAATTTTGGGGTGGATTTGGGGGTTTATGGGGTTTATGGGGGGGGTGTGTTTTTGTAGGTCCTACCCAAAAAGCCGTGGCCGGGGCTGATAAAAAAGGGCCCCGGCCCCGCCCGGCCCCCCCAAATCAACCGCCGGGGCCCCCCCCCGATCAGATAAGGCTTTATCAGCCCCCGCCAGCCCCGGGGCCGTTACCCCCCCAAAAAAAACCCTAAAAAACCCCGCCCCGACCCCCCCAAATCCTCCTCAACCCCCCCCTCACAATCCCCCCCCCCCGAGTTCAGCGGGACCCCCAAAAAACCC
>NW_020959159.1:0-1716 GCF_003031625.1 Empidonax traillii | reverse complement strand
GGACTGGGATGGACTGGGAGGGACTGGGGTGTGCTGGCTCATACTGGGATGGACTGGGGGGCACTGGGAGGGACTAGGGGGGACTTCCTGAGGCCTGTAGTGGTTTATACTGGTTTATACTGGGGCCTGTACTGGTTTATATTGGTCCATACGGTGTGTACTGTGGCCCCTATTGGTTTCCATTGGTCCATACTGGTTTATACTGGTGTGTACTGGGCAGGGCTGCAGAGGCGTGGGGTGTGTGCTGGGGTGCCCAGTGCCTTGTGTTGGTCCATACTGGTTTATACTGGTTCACAGCATCTCATAGCGGTCTGTGCTGGTTTATACTGGTGCAAACCGGTTTATACTGGTGCAAACTGGTTTATACTGGTTGATACTGGGCAGAGTGTGTGAGCTGGGAGCGGGCACTGAGGTGTGTGCTGGGGTGGGCTCTGTGGGTTTGTACTGGTCTGTACTGGTGCAAACTGGTTTATACTGGTTTATACTGGTCTGTACTGGTTTATGCCAGTCTGTACTGGTTTATGTCAGTCTGTACTGGTTTATACTGGTCTGTACTGGTTTATACTGGTCTGTACTGGTTTATGCCACTCTGTACTGGTTTATGCTGGTCTGTACTGGTTTATACTGGTCTGTACTGGTTTATACCAGTCTCTACTGGTTTATGCCAGTTTGTACTGGTTTATACTGGTCTGTACTGGTTTATACTGGTCTATACTGGTTTATACCAGTCTGTACTGGTTTATGCCAGTCTGTACTGGTTTATACTGGTCTGTACTGGTTTATACCGGTCTGTACTGGTTTATACTGGTCTATACTGGTTTATGCCGGTCTGTACTGGTTTATGCCGGTCTGTACTGGTTTATACTGGTCTGTACTGGTTTATGCTGTTTTTTACTGGTTTCTGCCAGTCTGTACTGGTTTACGTCAGTCTGTAGTGGTTTATACCGGTCTGTACTGGTTTATACTGGTCTGTACTGGTTTATACCGGTCTGTACTGGTTTATGCCAATCTGTACTGGTTTATACCGGTCTGTACTGGTTTATACTGGTCAGCACTGGGCAGAGGGGGTGAGCTGGGGGGGGACACTGGGGCGTGTGCTGGGGTGGGCTCTGCTTTAGGGTGGTTTATACTGGTTTATACTGGTCTGTACTGGTGTATACTGGTCTGCACCGGTCCTGACTGGTGTGTACTGGTTTATACTGGGCAGAGGCGCGGGAATGCGTGAACTGTGGGGCGACGGCGACGCCGCTTTGGCGCCGGGACGGGACGGGGCATTATCTGTGCAACGCCTGCGGGCTCTACCACCGCCTCAACGGCCACAACCGGCCCCTCATCCGCCCCAAAAAGCGCCTGGTGAGACCCAAAATCCACCTTTCTCACCCCAAAAACACCCCCCCCAAAATACCCCAAAATATCCCACCCAAAATAACCCAAAACACCCCAAAAATCCATCCCTGGACCCCCCCCAAACCACCGCCTCAACGGCCACAACCGGCCCCTCATCCACCCCAAAAAGCGCCTGGAGAGACCCAAAATCCAGCTTTTTCACCCCAAAAACACCCACCCCGAAATACCCCAAAATACCCCACCCAAAATACCCCAAAACAACCTAAAATACCCCAAAAATCCATCCCTGGACCCCCCCAAACTGGAGCCTCAACGGCCACAACCGGCCCCTCATCCGCCCCAAAAAGCGCCTGGTGAGACCCAAAATCC
>NW_020959158.1:8795-10470 GCF_003031625.1 Empidonax traillii | reverse complement strand
AAGGACAAGAATCAAAGAGTCAAGAATGAAAATGATCCAGAGTATCCAAGATGGACATCTGGAAATACCTAACACACCAGGCCTCAAGGACTAAAAACTAATGAAAACTATGGACAGGAAAGCACCCAGCAACTAAAACAGGCCTGCAGAGAAACCAACCAGAACCAGACCTGCAAACTCAGATCCAATAGAAAGATAAAAAATGACTATGGGAGGGAACTGATAAGGGAATAAAAGTTACTGGTTTTTCCTACTGTGCTTGCGTACCGTGAGTGAAGCAGGGATCTCCCCGGCCGCCCAGTGCGCTGTTTTGCTTTTTTGCCTTTTCTATAAATCTTCAATAAATTTTTATTACTATATTTAAACTCAGTTTCATTTTACTTATAACAGGATACAAGAGGGTCAGGGTGCAAAGGATTTGAACAGAAAGATAAGGGGACAAAAGAGATTAGTAGCATTTAATAATTGACCAACTTAACAGTTAGCAAGTGATTCAATATAATTTGTGCAGTTGAACTGTGACTGAATTATGGATTCCCAGTAACAACACTCACACCACAGTCAATTCACACCCACACCCAGGCAGAGATGTGTGGACACACCAAGATCTGGGTGTGTAAAGGTCCCTCTCCAAAATTCTCCCTGTTCTGAGAGAAACCCTCCCACACATCCCTTTGTGTTTCCCACCAGACAAGGGTCCCAGCTGGAGGAGTGTTTGTTGAGGGGGATCAGAATTGTCCTGGGCATCAGCAACGCTCTTTGGAGTGTTGCAAACTGGAGGGTTCCAGTCATGGTTTTGCTGGTTCTTAGAAACTCAGCAGGAATTTTTTTCCCTCCCCTCTGCCCACTGCATGCAGAGCTGTTAAGGGGGCACTTAAGGAGCAGAAAGGAACCTGTTTTCTTGTTAAGGGCTCGGAATCTCATCTCCTGGAAAACAGGGATTAGGAACTCTTTTTTTGTTTTTCCTTCCCCAATCCCTGGGAAATGGGGGGAGGAGTTCGGGCTTTCTGCTGAGGCTGGAACAAGGTCAGAGGAGATCTCAGTGTTGTTTTTTTGTTCTCAGCCTGGTTGCCTGTTGTGGATCCTGCTTGGATTTTCATCAGAGAGGAACTATTTTGGAAAGTTGTTTTTTCCCCTTCTCCATTCCCACTGATTTCTTTTCTTGGAGTGCTCCTTGTGCACATCAAAGGGAGAAGGAAAACTACACGGCACTATTCAACCAGCCGAATAGAATAAGGTTTTTTTCCCATTTTGGAGGACTTTTTTGGTTTTTTCTCTCCCCCCTCTCTCTCTCCCCTTTTCCCAGTGTGGGTGGGGAAGGGGAGGGAAACCCATTTTCGGTTTCTCCAACACACCCCAGAGGGTGTTACCCCCACATGGCAATGACCAGTGATTCCACAGCGCCCCCTGCTGGCCATCATAAAGAACTGCAGGCTCGGCATCTCCAGTGATCCAACAGCGCCCCCTGGTGACTTTCACAGGACACTACAAACTCTGCATCTTTAGTGACCCAACGGCACCCCCTGTTGCCTGTGGTTAGAATTGCACCAAAGGGCACAAACTGAACTGTTTACTTTTTGTCCTTTGCTTGTTTACTGGTTTGTTTTGAAGGGGATTTTTGGTGAGTATAGAAGTATTGTTTGGTTATTTTACTTGTTCTCTTTCATTGTTTCTG
>NW_020959158.1:0-1869 GCF_003031625.1 Empidonax traillii | reverse complement strand
CGGCCTCATCCTCAGCGCCGTAGCCTGCGACCAGCACCTGCACACCCCCAGGGACTTCTTCCTGCTGCACCTCTCCCTCACAGACCTGGGCTGCATCTGCACCACTGTGCCCAAAGCCATGCACAACTCCCTCTGGGGCACCACAACCATCTCCTACACGGGATGTGCTGCACAGCTCTTTTTCTTTTTTTTCTTTATCTCAACAGAATTTTCCCTCCTCACCACTATGTGCTACGACCGCTATGTTGCCATCTGCAAACCCCTGCACTACGGGACCCTCCTGGGCAGCAGAGCTTGTGCCCACATGGCAGCAGCTGCCTGGGCCACTGCCTTTCTGTATTCTCTGCTGCACACAGCCAATACATTTTCCCTGCCCCTGTGCCAGGGCAATGCCCTGGGCCAGTTCTTCTGTGAAATCCCTCAGATCCTCAAGCTCTCCTGCTCACACTCAGGCTACCTCAGGGAAATTGGCCTTCTTGGGGTTAGTGCCTGTATAGCATTTGGTTGTTTCATTTTCATAGTTTTCTCCTATGTGCAGATCTTCAGGGCTGTGCTCAGGATCCCCTCTGAGCAGGGACGGCACAAAGCCTTTTCCACGTGCCTCCCTCACCTGGCCGTGGTCTCCCTCTTTGTCAGTACCATGATTTTTGCCTACCTGAAGCCCCCTTCCATCTCCTCCCCATCCCTGGATCTGGCTCTTTCAGTTCTCTACTCAGTGGCGTCTCCAGCCCTGAACCCCCTCATCTACAGCCTGAGGAACCAGGAGCTCAGGGATGCCATAAAGAAACTGGTGACTGGATGTTTTTCAAAAGCAATAACCTGCTTCTTTTCTTCTGCAGAACACCCACTGTGTAACCCTTCATTGGCCCAACCTGCCTTTTAAAGCTTTTGAGAGTGGCAGTGGGGGAACTTTCCTGTATTTTTTCTATTCTTCATGTTGTTACACATAAATTTATTCTTCATCCCATATATAATTGACTCTCTCCCTCTTTGTTTCAACCCACAATTGTGTAAATGAGGAATCATTCTCTGAATGCATTTAAACAAAATAAAAGGTTCTGCAGGAACCTCTTGGTGAAGCATCCTGCCTTTGTTATTCTGTACATGAGGAATCACAATCTCTGAGTATAATAAAGGACTTGAATCATTTCTTCCATATTCTTGCTCCAAGAACTTCCCTGCAGCTGGAGGGCAGTGCCTGTGTGCAGAGGAGAAGGGGTAAAGAGTCCTGGGACAGGAGCAGTGCCAGGGAGCAGCAGCTCCTGGGCTTTTCAGAGCTGCTCTTTTTCCACTGCCTCCCTCTCCTTTCTGCTCCTTGCCCAAGGTCTGAGTGCTCTGGCAGCTCAGTCACTGCTGGGGGTCAGTGCTGGGACCATGGGCAGGGACAGGCCCTGGCACTGCTGGCACAGAGCTGGGCTCCTTAACATCATTTCCATCAGGAAAGGGGATCCCCCTCGGCAGTTCCTGAGGACTCTCTTCTTTTTAAAAGGTTGGTGTAAAGAACAAGGCCACTTGCAGTGAACTCCCCCTGTGCCTGCCCAGCTCAGGGAGGGCTGGACCAGAGCCAGGGCTGGGCTTTCCAGGAGGGTGTCCTGAAGAACTCTGCAGCCCACAGGCTGGATGGAGTGGAGCCCTGCCCTGCCCTCTGTGCCATTGCCAACAGCCCATGATCCTGCCCAGCTTGTTCTTGGCTCCTGAGCCTTCCAGGGAGATGGAAGAGGGTGGAGAGGAGGGATCCCCATCCTGCTGGCTCTGCTTGCCAGCCTGACCAGCATGGCCAGTGCAGGCTCAGCCCAGGGTGCCACAGCCCCTCCCTCTGCAGAGCAGCCCCTCCAGCTCAGGGCCCTGCAGGGATCCCAGGCTGGGATC
>NW_020959157.1:17042-18429 GCF_003031625.1 Empidonax traillii | reverse complement strand
TAGAGTAGGAGTCTTTTTCTCTTTGCCTCCTTTCGACTGTACAGCCCTCCACAGAGAGGTGCGCGTTCTTCTCGGCTGGACGAAGAAGAGCGAATGTAGCAAGGTCGCTTTGCCCGGCTCGTCTCGCTCTGCGGCGGCTGAAACTGACACTCTCGACTTGCTGGGAAGCGCTTGTCTGTAAGCGCTTCAGAGTACGTCTGGCTAGGATGAACGTGCAGCGCGTTGTCATATGTGCCAAGTGGAAAGGCTTCGAAGGAGAAAGAGACTGCTGAAGCTTAGAAGTTTGCAATTCTTTGGGGTAGACCCCAAAAACTTTCTGTCTTGGCACACTTCTTCGTAGGGCCTTGTTTTCAGCTGCTTGTGCGTTGAAGCCCTTTTAACAAAGCAGAGTCCAGAACGTCAGCATTAGTACATGCAGTTGAAAGGAGCCACGTTCATCCTAGCTAGACGTACTCTGAAGCGCTTACAGACAAGCGCTTCCCAGCAAGTCGAGAGTGTCAGTTTCAGCCGCCGCAGAGTGAGACGAGCCGGGCAAAGCGACCTTGCTACATTCGCTCTTCTTCGTCCAGCCGAGAAGAACGCGCACCTCTCTGTGGAGAGCTGTACAGTCGAAAGGAGGCAAAGAGAAAAAGTCTCCTACTATAATAGCGCCCAAGAATCTGAAAACAAGGCACTACGAGGTATTGTGCTAAGAGAGAAAGTTTTTGGGATCAATCCTGTTGAATAGCAAACTTCTAAGTATTGGCAGTCTCTTTCTGCTTCGAAACCTTTCCACTTGGCACATATGACAACGCGCTGCACGTTCATCCTAGCCAGACGTACTCTGAAGCGCTTACAGACAAGCGCTTCCCAGCAAGTCGAGAGTGTCAGTTTCAGCCGCGGCAGAGTGAGACGAGCCGGGCAAAGCGACCTTGCTGCATTCGCCCCCCTCCTTGCAGCAGAGAAGAACGTGCACCTCTCTGTGGAGGGCTGTACAGTCGAAAGGAGGCAAAGGGAAACTCACTCCTACTCGAATGGCACTGCCTTGAAGCTTGCAGTTGGAAGGAGAATGACACTGTAGGACTTCTCTCTTGGCACGTTTCTCTTTTTGAGCTGGAGCGCACAGTGGGGATCTCGGCTGTGCCATTGAAAGTTTTGCTTGTATATGGAGCGAAGAAGTGCAATCCTTGGTGTGGTGCTTTGTGGTTTCAAGAGAGATAGGATACCTAGCTGTGGGTTTTCCTTTTAAGACATTTGGCATGGGCTCATCTGCTGGCCTCTCTAAGGGTCTCAATTCAGATCTGTGGGAACCAATGAGAAGAAAGGACTCTCTACCTGTTCCTTGCAGTGTAGTTGGGACTGGTCCTGCTGCAGGGCTGTGCTTAGCAGGGCGTTTCCCGCAAGGAGG
>NW_020959157.1:7968-9398 GCF_003031625.1 Empidonax traillii | reverse complement strand
GGGGGGTCGTGTGTCCCCGCATTGCCCGCAGCAAGTTGCACAGCTGAAAGGGTCCCGGAGCCAAACTCTTCCCTGTATTTATTACCTTGGGGTCTCCTCAGTAGAAAGCTTAGCACCACATGGACTATTCTGAGGTGTGCAGGCATTTGGACTTCTGCCTGTCTCACACACACACACGAAGTCAGGTGTAGTGTTAACATCTCAGGTAAGATAGCTGCAGGGTACGCCTATAGAATACTAGAAGATCAGCCAGTCCAGTATCTGATTGTCAACTCTGGAGGGAGTAGACAACATCCATTAGGTGTCATCTGTCAAATAGCAGTCAGTGTCAGAATTTTGGAATGGGTATTCCTGCCCTATCAGCCCAAAAAGAAGACAATCATGACACAACCTGAATTGTTTGCACACCTTGTCATGAAGGGAAGGCGACGGATTTGTGAGTTAACTGGAAGGGATCCATCTGTAATATTTGTGCCGGTTGCTCAGGGCTATTTGGAGTGGTTGTTTGAAACATCTGAACCATTCCAAATAGCTATGGCAGATTTTAAGGGACTGATCACAAATCATTATCCATCAGACAAGTTGTTGCCTTTGTTACAACATCAGGTTATTGAACAGCTTGTGTTGCGTTCAGATGATCCTGTGGAGGGGATTACTGTTTTTACAGCTGCTGGAAGGACATCTCGATGTGCCCTGGCAGGGAGGAATAGACTGGAAACGGAACTTACTTCCAGGTGTTACAGGTGGCACACTGCAACCCCTTACGGTATAGAGTGTAGTGTAGACCTGTTCAGCCTGCCACAGAAATGAGCTGGGCATTGGCTTAAGGGTCGATCCTCATGGTTTGCAGGCATTGCAACTTTAACAGATGGATATCACTCATGTTGATAAGTTTGGCAGGTTGAAGTATGTGCATGTGTGCATTGACACTTTTTCTCATGCTATATGGGCCTCTGCTCATGCTGGAGAAGGTGCCAGATATGTCATCCGTCACATGCATGCATAGCGGCCCTGGGAGTTCCCACAGAAATTAAGACCGATAATGGGCCTGGTTATACCTCGCAGCGTTTTCACAGATTCTGTTTGAATTGGGGTATTTCTCATGTTACCGGCATAGCTCATTCTCCTACAGGACAAGCTATTATCGAACGAGCTCATGCAGTCCTGAAATCACTTTTGCAAAAACAGAAAGGGGGAGAAGAGCTGGATAGCCCACATAACGGACTTGCAAAAGTGTTATTTGTTTTGAATTTTTTACGGTTGATGGGTGGAAGATCAGACCCTCCCATTGTAATTCATAATACTTCTATGCAGTCAGGTTTGGTAAATCCACAGGTAACAGTGAAAGTTCAGTACAAGGACCCACAAACTGGAGCCTGCAGAGGTAAAACTAACTGGCAGAGGGTATACTTGTATTCTCACAGAGACAG
>NW_020959157.1:0-2572 GCF_003031625.1 Empidonax traillii | reverse complement strand
GAAGATTGACAAGAAATAAACCACTTAAATGAAACACAGCTTCAAATAAGCAACACTGAATCTGTTTTTCCATTAAAGAGGATTAAAAGTCTCTGCATAGAGAAAGCAGTAAATAAATATTAGCAGTACTGTTAATTAAGACATCAGACAAAAACACAGATCAGAATCTTCCACACAAAAATTTGTAGTCGTTTTGCTACTACAGGTCTAAGAAAAAAAAAAAAAGAAGTGTCTCCTGTTTCCCAGGAGAGGGAAAGAGAAAAGAAAAAAATCTGCTGGGTAGTTCTTTTGTGTAGGTGAATTACTCACTCCACTTATAAGTGTTTTCTTCTATAGTGTTGTAAGAAATAAATGAAACTGTTTTATTACAAGCAGGGTTTCCATGATTGCCTCATGATGAGGAGTTTGTGATCAGGGGTGTTCTACAGTTGCCTACGGCTGCAGTTCTGTTGCAGCCATGACCTGTTAATAGTTGTGATCATGTTACTGTTGTTTGCTATTGCTGAGTAGAGGCGAACCGGGAAGCCTGTAAGGCAATGAGACCAGCCAGGGCTCATTGCCAAGGGACCACGCAGCCGGGACAGGGAAACAGTCTGATAGGATGGTTAAAACAACCAATGGACTGGAAAAGTGAAGTGTGAGCCGGCCTGAGAGACCCAATCGGGCTCAAGAAAAGGCTATATTGCCTTTTAGGGAAGAAAGAGAGCAGAGCTGAGCATGGGAGGAACGAGGGAACAGTTAGGCAAATCGAGAGACCTTAAAAGAACCGCCCCCCCATCTCGGGTCCTGGCATGAGGCAAACCTGACCGCACCCAGCACGCGCTGAAAATAAAGTTCTTTGTTTCACTTTATTTGGCCGTCTACGAAATTTTAATTTGAGATATTTCTCACAGTGTTTTGTTCTTTGAACAAGTAAATTCATGACACCATCGTAGTTCACACTTGCGGATTCACATTCAAATCCTCACTCAAGAAAAAAAGTTTAACTCTAGTTCTCTTCCCTGAGGTATCAGTCCCCCTTTCAATAACCCCATTAAATCTCCCTCTAATAAGTTCATCCCAGCCTGAGGCACTGTTAACAAATCCCTTTCAATATCTCCTCACTCCCTCTTATCAAAAATATTACTCCTAAGGGGGGAAACTGCTTTATCCTTATCCCGAGTTTTTTCTGACTGGTCCTATATATCCAGCATTTTACCCAATGGGCAATCTAGGGGAATGCTGAGGGTCTTTCCCCACCTTTTCTTTCCTGGGGGCCTTTCCCTGCCCCCCCATCCCAAGGAGTGAACACGCACTCGTCACGTTCCTAAGCCTCTGCTTTAAGCCAGAGCTGCTCGCCGAAAACTTCTGATTAAAGCCCAAAGCACCTGAATGTCCCTCGGAGCCACCTGAGGCTGCGGAGCCGAGCTGCTCGGTTGCATTGAAGTCCTGGACCGGGTTCCCCCTGAGACTTTCTCTCCAGACTGGATCACCCCCAAAATGCCTTCTCTAGACCAGATGCCCCCTGAAACTCTCTCTCTAAAGCCAAACTGCCCACAGTTCTCCACCCAGGGAAGTATTCCACTCTTGCTTCACAACAACCACTTTGTCCCTTCACTGGCCAATCCCTTCACAGGGGAAGCCCTCCTAACCGCAGTTAGAGGGACTCCACATTCACTTTGTGTCTTTAGATACATCTCAGTCGCCCAAATGCACACTTCCCTGACCCAAATGCCTGATAATACTTCGGGAATAGCCCTTCCCTTTTCTTACCGGGTTTCATGCATGAAGTGTGACGGTTGCCATGGATTAATTTCTATACAAATTTAGTTTTGCTTTCCCCCCTTCTTTGTTTCATGCTGGGTCCTTTGTCACTGCCATCCCAGGAGAGGGCACAGGTTTCTGGACTGCTGAAATCAGCAGGGTGCACCTTCCAGGTTCACTGTTCCCTCAACTGGACTGGTGGACATTGGCTCCCAGAGGTGCCCCCAGTTTGTGAGAAATATCTCTAATTAAACTTTCAAAAATGGCCAAATAAAGTGAAACAAAGAACTTTTAATTACAGTGTGCTGGGTGCACTGGCCTCGTGATGAAGTCCGAGCACACCAAGAATGGGAGGGACAAGTCCTTTTAAGGTTTCTTGATTTACATAACCACTCCCTCACTCCTCTCATGGCCAGCCCTGCTCCCTTTCTTCCTTAAAAGGTGATATAGCCCCTCTTCTTGGATTCATTTAAGTATCTCAGGGCTGGCTCGCACTTTCCTTCATCAGTCTTTCCTGGCCTATCATATTGTTTACCTGTCCCAGCCACATGGTCCCTTGGCAGTGAGCCCAGACTGGTCTTACATGGTTTCCTGCCCACCTTCACACTGGAACTGTAGGTAACTGTAAGCTGCCGCAGCCCGGGGGCGGAGAAGGAGATGAGCGACACGAGGGTTCGATGAATTATTGATGATTTATTAATCCCAGGGGAAAAAAGATGGGGGCTCCCCGGACGTGCAGCACCCTCTGGGGACAAAATGTCGCTCCCCCCCGAGGGGATAACAGGGGTTTATATAGGTTTTGGGGAGAAGGGACTAGAACAAAGGGAGG
>NW_020959156.1:9049-10471 GCF_003031625.1 Empidonax traillii | reverse complement strand
AGGAGAAGCTTTGGGGTGACCTGATTGTGGCCTCCCAGTGCCTGAAGGAGCCGACAGGAAAGATGGAGAGAGACTCTTGACAAGGGCCTGGAGGGACAGGACAAGGGGGAATGGCTTCAAACTGCCAGAGGGCAGGGCTAGATGGGATATTGGGAAGGAATTGTTGGCTGTGAGGGTGGGCAGGCCCTGGCACAGGTTGCCCAGAGAAGCTGTTGGTTAGTAGAAGGAATCCCTGTCTGCAGCAACAAGGGCTGGAAAGAGATGAGCTTTAATGTCCCTTCAACCCAGGCTGTTCTATGGTTCTACAATAGTCACACCAAAGAGGTGGCTCAGAGGTGGATCTCCCTGCCAGCCCTTCCCATGTATTGATGCTGCTTCTCCCAGGCCCAGAGCAGCTCCCCAGCACCAACACAAGCCCTGAACACGTATGTGCAGCCTCTGTGCCCTCCTGCCAGTCCACACTGAGCTTTCCCAGGCTGTTTGCACAGTGAGTATTTGCACAGCACTGGCCTTCTGCATTCCTGAGCTCTGCAGTATTTTGCACCTGAAGAAAGGTCTTTGGTATTGAATTTTCTGCTGTGGAAAATGCCAGCCAGGATCCTCCACTGTGCATGTGAGTGCTTGCTCCCAGCTGGGGTGCAGATGGCTGCAGGCTCACAAAATCTGGCTGAAGGGAAGCTTTGGGTGCATAGTTTCTGCATGTTCACATTTGTGTTTTTACTCCCTGGTACTCCCATGCCTCACCAGCATATTTGTGGCTAACATGTTATTAATCATGTACAGAACATATGTCCTGCACCAAGACACATGGACACACCATTCCCATGCCATATGTGACAAATTAAGGGAGGAAGGGATGTATAAATGAGAAAAACAAGGAGCCTGGTTGCCTGTGAGTGCCCATGGGCAAGCAGCACATGCCAGGGAGAGACACCAGCCCTGAGCAGAGGGAGCACCTGCACCACTCCAGAGTCAGCATTCCCTGCCACGGTGCCACCACCTGGGTCAGCACTTCTGCCTCCCCTCACATAGATTATGTTGTCACTAATAACCACATAAAATATTCAGGAGCTTACTGCTCTGCCAGAGGCACTGCGGGGATGAGAGTGCCAGAAGATGGATGGATGGAGGCCTGGGAAGCACCGAGAGCTTGCAGGGCTCTGCTGGGCTCAGCTTTTGGGAAGGGGATTTATTCTCTGAGCAGCAGCTCAGTCCTGCGTGGGGAGGCATTTTGTGCCTCATCCCACCAGAGGGAGAGCACTTGGCAGGGACCTGCTTCTGGAGGGGACTAAACCATCCCAGTCCTGCTCCCTGGCTCCTTGTCCATGGTTAGTGCACACATGGCTCTGCTTTAGAGACTGGAAACCTGGGAAAACTCTGTCTGACCCCTGGGAGGTGGTCCCCACTCTCCAAAATGCCATG
>NW_020959156.1:0-2783 GCF_003031625.1 Empidonax traillii | reverse complement strand
GCTCAGGGTGGATCTCAGCCAAAGGTTCTTCCCCCAGAGGGTGGTTGGCACTGAACAGGCTCCCCAGGGCAGTGGGCACAGCCCCAAGGCTGCCAGAGCTGCAGGAGGCTTTGGATGATCCTCTGGGGCACAGGGGGTGACTCTTGGGGCTGGGCCTGTGCAGGGCCAGGGGTTGGACTGGATGATCCTCGTGGGTCCCTTCCAGCTCCACATATTCTGGGATTCTGGGGTTTGTCTCTGGGTTCATAGGCTGTGTCAGAGAAAAAAAGGGACTTCCGATGTGATGTAGAGCAGGGCTGGGACACACAGAGATTTAGTGTGTCACATTATTTGGGCCAGATGAGGTATCAGCAACATATTCAGAGGGTATGGAAAGGAAAACCCTTGGTACTCCCTCTCCTAAATGCGTAGGACTTGTTTCCAAATTCAGCCTTTCTTCTCCTTTCCTCCCCTTAATGCCAAACTTATTTCATCCAGCCAACTAAACTGTAGATCAGCAACGTTTCTCAGCTGAGAATATCCCAGTATTTTAAAATAAATTTTTTTTTCCATAATTGTGTTCAGCTTTATCATTACCTGTTGTCTGCTCTGCAGCACTTTGGTTAATACACTGGAATTTTTTATGGACTCTGCAATTTATTGCACTGCTTCTCTCTCTGTCTTGTTTCTGACAGATGATAACTAAATTCTTTTGTTTCTGATCACTTATTCTTGTTTTATAGTGTAATAAAAAATAAAAACAGCCCAGAAAAATAGTGTAAATTGAGTGTGTGCAGCTGCATAGACCTGTTTTTCCTTATTGAATCAATGCATGCTCATATCCTGCATCCTTGGCCCTGTGCTTCCTCCCAGTTCCAGTGATGGAAAGAGCCTTTTTGGTGCTGCTACAGGGAAAAAAACATCAGATACACACAAATGGTCCTTGGATGTCAGCTCCATCTTCATATAATCAGAGCTTGGTTTGGGTTGGAAGCAAACTTAAAGATCATCTAATTCCACCCCCTGCCATGGGCAGGGACACCTTCCACCAGCCCAGGTTGCTCCAAGCCCCGTCCAACCTGGCCTGGAACACTTCCAGGGATCCAGGGGCAGCCACAGCTTCTCTGGCCAACCTGTGCCAGGGCCTGCCCACCCTCACAGGGAAGAATTCCTTCAAGACCCTCCAGTCAGAGTCTTGGCTGACCCTGACTGCCTGAATCCCCTTTGGTTGGCTGAGCTCTTCAAAGAGCCCACAAAAAAAATCCACCAAAACCCAACTTGTTCTGGGTGTGCATCTCCTCCTCTCAACACTTTGATACCCCACAAGCACAGTGTGGGATACATGAGAAGCAACGTATCCTGGACCCAGCCAGCCTGTGGGTCCTGCCCCTGGATGCTCTCCAGCTGCTTCCCAACTCCAAAGACAGGGGTTAAAACCTCTGGTCTCCAGTCTCAAGGCTTGGAGCATAGTCACACTCCATATTTTGGAGGGGACAGTGGTGGGGTCCTGGAAGCCACACGTCTAGTTCATCTGCTCAGACAAGCCCTGGCTCTCAGCTCTCCATTTCCTGCATCAGGACCTGCCTGTCTTCACCTGGGAGAAGAGCAGAAACCTGTTGCACAAGACACACAATCATCTCCCTGCAGCTTCCTGCTGCAAATCACATTTCAGTAGGTGATTTTACCTTCCTTGTAACTAATGAAAAACCCTTTAATTCAATGTGTTGACATTAAAGCTCAGGTCTCTTCCCTGGAATACAAATGGAAATAGCACCCAGGCTTTTCCAGATGAAGGCAGTTTGGAAGGACTGGTTTGCTTTTTTCTGTGGATTGAACCTGTATCGGTTTGTTTAATGATAAAATAGCAGAGAATGTGATTTCTCTGACTAAAATCAAATGTCCCAATTAAGGTCAGATCTGTCTCAAACCCTTGGCAATACAGATCACTAAAATCCCAAGATGGCAGAGGCTTGGTTGGCACAGAACATGCCTTTGTGCTGAGGCAATCTCCTGGGAAGGCACAGAGCCAACCCCCTCCCTTTCCCTGCCCTGGCATCTCCTTTCAGCCACAGAAGACTCTGCCCATCAAACCCCCACCCACCCTCTATTTCAGCATCTAATCTGCCAGTGGAACCTCCCTTGGGAGGATCCCTTTATCATCTGCTGGAAAGGGGATGGTGGGAGGAGGCCAGACCCCTCTACCAGTGTGAAGAAACAAATGGAGGCATTACCCTGCTTCCTTCAGCTCATTCGTGCCTGGGGACTGGTGGGATCATGGTCCTCAGGAAGGTCCCACTACTTCTGTGGTGAGGAATAACCTGCAGTTTGGGTCGTGTTGGTGATGCCAACGAAGCTAGTGGTGTCTGGGCAGCCTTGCCCTGTCCCTCCACTCCTCCAAGCACCACATGTGGTGTGGAAGGGAATGACAGTGGTGTTTCCTCCACCTCTCCAAGCAGCCTGTGTAATGTCACCTGTCCCACTCACTCTGTCCCTGCTCTGCAAATCATGTTCTAACTAATCTCCCACCCACTCCCACTGACTCTGGTCTGAATCACAGGATTACAGAATCCCAGAGCATGCTGAGCTGGAAGGGACCCACAAGGACCATCCAGTCCAACCCCTGGCCCTGCACAGGCCCAGCCCCAAGAGTCACCCCCTGTGCCCCAGAGGATCAGCCAAAGCCTCCTGCAGCTCTGGCAGCCTTGGGGCTGTGCCCACTGCCCTGGGGAGCCTGTTCAGTGCCAACCACCCTCTGGGGGAAGAACCTTTTGCTGAGATCCACCCTGAGCCTGCCCTGACACAGC
>NW_020959155.1:12731-14136 GCF_003031625.1 Empidonax traillii | reverse complement strand
GGGGCAGAGGCTTTCCATAGAAACCTGTGCCAGAAATTCCAGGGAAGAAAAACACAGCAATCTGTCACCCAAAGGGTTTTTACAGGTGGGAAATTCTTGCTGCCTTTCATGGAAGCTGGGTAGTCTACAGGTTAAGAGCTAATTGCTACAAACAACTTTCCAACCTAATTAATCTCTAGAGAGAAGTATCAGCCAAAAGAGGGTTTCATTCCATTTTGTTATCCAGGCAGCAGCATTTGCAAGATCAAGCCCAAAGGTGATCTGGAAACATCCCAAAAATAGGAAATGAGAAATCCAAAGTGTGCAAACAACAGCTGAAAAGATCTCGTATCAAAATGTGAATGTTGCTGGAGGCAAGTTTTCATTGCAATACAGTTTGAAGTGACAGCAACACCATGCAGCATCCAAAATTTGGGGACCACTGGTGCAGGGCATTTATCTTGCAAGCCATACTAACTTTCTAAAAGAACTATATTAGGAATTTAAAAAAAAAAGAAACCAAAACCCTGCAACATTTTCTTTGGTCCATAAAGGAGTTTAAAATAGTAAAACTGCTGAAGACAAAGTCAATAAGTACATCAGAAGAGAATAAAAACTATTCTCAAACATTTGTTGTTGATATAAAAGAAAAACAACAACCATGCAGATGGGTACCTGCAAAGCATTTCCCAAGCAAAATAATGTGAGAGATGGTAAGAGGAAACAGGTAGAAATCAAAGATTAAAAAAAGCAGCTTTTTGAAGCATTCCAATCTCAGTTTGGTTTATACAGACCATCTCTTCCCCTGCAAAGCCTTGATGGCCTGCCAACACAAAATTCAGCTTTCATAAATCAGAACTTCCCAAGGAGAATATATTCCACTTGTTCTACGTGGGCAATAACTGAAAATTGCACTCCTGAGCTGGAATTACCAAAAGCAAACCAGGTGGATTGCACTGCTCTAAGACTGTGGAGGTGTCTGCAGGATCAAGGGTTTGATCAGCAAAATGAAGGCAAATCAAACCCTGGACAATGGATGGTTTGATTAAGCAATTGATGAATTTCTTGAGGTCTGGCAGACCACTTTAGGACTGACAGATCATTTCACCTCCTAGATTGGAAGAGGTTAATTATTCTTGCAAATGTATCCTCCACTGACAATAAACAGACACTCATTACCTGATGTTGGGCCAGAATTATCAGTATGACTGGAAAAACTGCACTCTTTAGTGAAATGAGTGTATAATTCAAGATTTATACAATTGACTCTACTGCCTGTTAACAGCCAATATAACCAGCTAAGGATGACACAAAAATGACTCAATATATACATTAAATAGCCTGCTCATCAACACTTCCACTTTCCAGACTGCATAATTAAGACAGAGTTATAGGTCTGAGAAAGCCCAGCATTAAAAACCAGACC
>NW_020959155.1:8291-10407 GCF_003031625.1 Empidonax traillii | reverse complement strand
AGGGGCTCAAGTTTTCCAAGTCTAGGAAGTTTGGGAGTTCCCCAGCCAACTGAAGGAAAACAAAGACTGTCCAAACATGCCAGGAGTGCTCTGGATTCTGAGGAACTGCCCAGAAAGCAGCTCCTTTTGGGGGAAGTCAAAGCATTTCAGGTATGCAATATATTGCATCCAGGGGGAAGAGCTATGGAATCCTTGGAAAAGAATTGATTTACCCTTAGATCCTCAGCATTTTAATCAATTTTTCGGGAGTGGTCAAGTGTCTGACTCACTTTTTGGGAGAATAATGTCTTCCCCCCCAGAACAGGCCAAATAATAGTGCTGGAAGTTCTTCTCATGAAGTGGGAAACTGCACCAAAGATGTGCTAGAGAGAGATCATTCCAGTTTCATCATTCCAAGGGAATATTTGAAAGGATTAACAAGCACAGACTGAGCCATCAGTTCCTGGTTGTCAGTACACTCACCTGCTGGAAGTGCTGCTGCTGGTGGTGCATTTTTGGGAAGAGAATCCTCTGAATTAACAGGTTCTACTCTCTGGCCTCTTTTTAACTTTGGTTTTTTCCTGTTTTTCTTGCTGTTATCTATGGCAAACAGAAATCAAACATTACATCTCAGACACTTCTATTCAGAGAATATCTTAGATCATCTTCGAAAGCAATTACTGAGGAGATACATCAGCCATTTCAGTCCAAACTTATGCACAAAATGATGGGAAATGTAACAGTTAGAGGGCATTTTGCTACAAAAAGTAATGTTTCAGCATAAAATGTATGCAAACTCTATGTTTCCATAAGGAAATTCAACTTAGCTGGGTCCTGTTGGAAAGTGGACTGCATCTTTGATGAGGATAAAAAACAAACCCAGTTTCAGCTGCAGTACCAGCCCCACCAACAAACATGCACTTTTTGGAAGAAGATTTTCCAATACCACAACCTAATTCTGCATTGTTATGTTTTCAACAGATTAAATCCATGTGGGGCATCATGGAAAATAATAATAAAGAATAAACAAAAAGAAATAGAATAGATACCATATCATAAATAGAATTAAAAAGAATAAAACACTAAGGAAAAGCAATGTGAAGAATCCCATGAAATGACACATTCCTAGGAAGTTTTACCTGAGTCAAGGCATTCCGAGGCTTGCTGATCATTCTCTTCCGAGTGCTGCACAAGCTGGGCAGTTGCAGAATTGCACATTTCTAGGCTGCTCTCAGTTGTGTTTTGGCTGCTGCTGCTTGACAAGTGCTGGGCATCCACCTGGTCCTGCTCTGTTTGTGCTTTCAGGACAATTGGAGCCTGTTCAGTCTCCAACCTTTGCCTCTTCTTTTCCTTTTCCATTTGTTTTTCATTCTAACAAAAAGGGGAAGAATTTTTTTCAAGCTGACTGATAAGACAGGAGGGTTATTAAAAAATGAAAGCATCTTTCTGTCCCACAAAGAGCATGGAGTTTCTTGTCAAACAGGTGAAGACATTAAATTTCAGATCTCCTGTCCAGAGGAAGGGAGGGGGAATGAACAACCAGTGAAATGATCTTTCTGTTTGTTGACTGTTTTCTTGCTTTATGTTTGGTCATATTAAAAAAATTAACCAAAATTGGAATATAAACAGCATCAACAGTCCTGAGGTTAGAGAACTTCTAATTTCTTCCTCTTCAGTGACTTTTTCTTGATGTTTTCTTTCAAACAAAATACAGTTGCACACAGCTTAAGCCTCCTTCAAATGCCACCAGCACTGGGACAAAGACCTGTTGTGTCATACAGACTCAATCCCAGGCTGGTTCACAAGGTCTGTATCACCAAATCCCCATCTCTGCAATCCTCACACTCCATCTTCTTCCTTTGGATGCAATTCTGAAGTGTATTATTGGGCATGCAGCTGACTTGCCATGCTGTGTGCATGTGGGTGCTTTTGTCCCAGAGAAAAGCAGATGTTGGAGTTACTGACTGGAACAGTTTAGGTGTTTCTTTAGATTATGTTATCTCCAGTCAACTGAATAAAAAAATATGGCACAAGAAAGAAGAACTACAGGTTAAAGAAACTTTACCATATGAATGGGATTTTCATATTTCAAAACTAAAAAACTTGTCAATAGTGTCAGTTTTCAACCAAAACCAGG
>NW_020959155.1:4726-6196 GCF_003031625.1 Empidonax traillii | reverse complement strand
GCAAGGTTCCTGTAAATGTGAGGGGAAGGAGGGGAAAAGTATTTGCAGTTCAGATCACATTCCTCGACTGGGAACAAGGAATTAGCTGAGCAATTCCTGTTCACTGCAAAACACTGAGAAGTATGGGAAGCAAATTTGTATTTATGCATTCCCTAAATTCAGAAAGATTTACAAACCTTGTTTTGGCCAAGATCAAAATCCCATCTGGACAGTGATCCTTCCTGAATGTCAATGCAGGCAAATTCCTTTTCTGCTTCTTTTTAAAAAAGCTGGAATACTAAACTTGCTGTTCAACTAAACAGGTTTTAAACCCCATCAGTAACTTCATTATTCTTACATGGTTTCAGAACAGACCAGCAATTCAATATTGAGGATCCCCACTGCAAACATTTGTTAGAACATCAAGGTGAGCAGCAGAATTTCTTGCAGAAGAGATACATGGGCTGTATCTTTTCTGGGCTGGCAGGGTTTGAGTTTCTACCTTACTGGAAGCTTTACATACAGATCTCATTAGAAATTAGAAAATGAAGCAGGTTCAAATATACCTCCAATTTGCCAGAGACACTTGTGTTCATTGACAAGCCTTTCCAGAGACAAGCACTCGATCACATCTGCTTCTGACAGAGCTCCTTCTCTGTCCTGCTTGTTTGCCAGCCTGCAGAAAAGACCAAAAGAAACCCTGAGCACCCCGACACAAGAGACACTCCCAAATCTCCAAAAGCTGAGTTTTTGAGAAAAGTGGGAAGAAGGAAAAGAGCGAGGAAGGAAAGATTAAATGCCTTGTTTCAGCTTTGATTCATCATTCTTTCTACTTAAACTTTCTACTTAGTCCATGCACCCTTTTGATCACATATTAAAATTCAACAATCACTGAGGTGCTTAGGAATTCCTTAATAATTATTGTAGAGAAAGCAATTCTATTTACAGCAAAAAAGATGTCAAAGACCATCCTGGTTTACATCTACACTTACACAGTGCAATCTGTTGGAGTCACTGGGGGAAAGTTCTAGAACTTTGCAACTTCCCAAACCATAAGCAATTCCCTGCCTCATCATCACCTCAGGTCTGCCTTATTACCCAATATTTCTCTCTAATGCCAAACAACTTCACATGGGATGTTTGGAACTTGCCCTTCCTAAGGGAAACCTAAAGCTCCCAGGGAGGAACTTGCATGAATGGCTCTAAAAACACACTTTATTAAATAGCAGAAAGCAAAATAAACCCCACCGAGTGATCTTTACATGAAGTGCTCTCATTCTCTAATTTCTCAGATATATGGCACCAAAGAGGACTCCAGAAGATAGACATCCATTGAGATTTGGATTTCTCACACTCCTTGCTGGGAAGGAACAGTGGTAAGAGTTCACTCCAGAGGTAGCAGAACTTGTCAGCCCATCAGTTTGGTCCAAGACCTTATTCTTTCCTCTTTTCCCAAATCACAGGAGGAGAGCTCCAATTCTTAATTATTTT
>NW_020959155.1:3673-4705 GCF_003031625.1 Empidonax traillii | reverse complement strand
TCTACAGCTGAAAAACACATTCCTTGTCACCATTAACCTCATGATCTTTCATCTTTTGCAGAAGAGTTTGTTTGTGAAGGAGACCAGAGAAAAGCAGCTTCTCCAATGTCCAGTCTCTCTCCACCTTCCTCATTCTTAACTATTTGTGGTCCAAACGGCTCACTTCTTTACCATCATCCTGGGGATACAATCCCTACATCCCCCTGATAATCACAACTTGACTGACTTGCCTGCAGAGCTAAAAAGAGCATAAGGTTCTTCTCCCTGCCCCTCCTCTGATAACTTGCTCCCACTTCTCCAAGTGGCACTTTGGATGCAGAGATTCCCTGTCAATCCATATACAGGGCCTGGGATATTTTCAATATGTTTGTGTCACTCTGTCTTCTCACCAACCAGCCAGAACATGAAGTGTCCTCTCACTATTTATCCAGGAAACAGGATAAACCAGGGAAAAAAATTATCTCCACTTTTTTCCCCCACCACTTAACATCTCTTTGTTCCAGTCTGAAAATCCTACTGTGCTGCCCTCCAGTCTCCACAAGCATTGCTCAGCAGTGCTGTCAACTCACCCAGACCTAAGTGAAGAAAATATTTCTGAGCAGTGTTTGTTGCCACAGCCTATTCCTTTCTGCCCTGAAGATTAAATAACTGTGCTCTGGGCTGTGCTCTTGGACTGCACACTGTGCAAGGCACAGCTGAGGCAGAAGGAAATGCTGCTGAGCTGCACAGCTCAGTGTCAGCGTCAACTCAAGTCCTACAGCCTGCAGTGACTGCTGATTTTTACCCTCTGATGCCTTGAAAGGTGTCACCTTTGTCTTTCTGCTCAAGTGGTTTCCATCTTCCCTGCAGCAACACGGAATGAGCATTCCAAAAAGATGGCTAAGGTGCTCTGTCTGGAAAAGCAGAACATCCAAAGAGCTGCCTCCCCCTCATGCTCCCCAGGGAGTGAAGTGGCTTTGCTCAGGTCATGCATCTCCTGAGCACCTCAGGCATGTTCTGGTCATTTGGCACAAGGCAGGGATGCAGCCGCTG
>NW_020959155.1:0-1532 GCF_003031625.1 Empidonax traillii | reverse complement strand
TCATGGCAACAGTCTGTGCGTGCCCCACTGCAGGGCAAGGGGCAACCACCCCTGCCCACATCAGCTTCCTCTCCATCACCTTCCTCACCCCTAGGCATGACCTCTACCATTGTGTTTCAAGGTGTGCATGAACAGACTCAGAATGGTCACTTCAATTCATGCAGCACATGCCCTCAAAATCTTGACAGCTGTGTCCTTGGGCTAGTAACAAAAAATCAACAGCAGCTCTGTTTGCTAAACTTGCATGTCTAACAGAGTCTAACCAAGAGGCTTCAAACAGTTCAGAGAGATGTGGCAGAGCCAGAGCTCTCCTCAGGGAATGCCTGAGCTGCCTAAAGGCTGCCCTTGCACCAGCTATCCAAGGCAGCAAACTCTTCCAGGTGGTTTCCAAAGTTTGGATCAGCCTTACCACACATCCCTAGGGAGCAATGCAGAGTCCTCACCATCCTACCATTCCCAGGAAGGCACTTCAGGGACTGCCTGTGGCTCAGGGAGGACTCAGGGGGCTTCTTTTCTTCCTTCCCCAGTTCTGCATTTTCTCCTTGAAAAAAGCAAAGGTTTCTTGGCTTGCCTTGCTCCTGGAGATGCAGCAAAGGGCATCTTGAAATCTAGGACTGGCAACTACTCACGGTTGTCATTCCAGGTGCTTCTCTCAGGTCCTGCACTGATCAATCCTCTTTGCCACTGGGTTTCTCTGCAGGTTCTTGCAGTCACATTCTGGAAGCAAACCACAATGAGCAAATTTAGCTGTTACTGCAACCAATACATTCTGGCACTGTGATTTTAAAGGATACTGGGGTTGCCTTACCTAGAGAGATCTCAGCTTCATGGTAATACCGACAGGCTCTGCCCTGGTCCATTCTCCTGGAATTCCACTGGCCCACACCACAGGAACAACTCCATCTTCCACTCCAGTCAGGACGGTGCTGCTGACAGGAGTCCTTTCCTGCACGAGAAGAGCTGCTGCTCTCACACAGTTAGTTTCAGCAATTACAATTTCAATCATCTCCCCATTGTTCCATTTAATACCTTCCTCAACTTCTCCAATCCATCTCTCCGTAGCAAAGGCTCAGGAAAGCTTGGCAAAGAGAAACTGAGGAATTCCCCAAGGATTCCCCACTTTAACCCCTGTCACACCAATCACCTTCACAGTGCCATCCCTGAATTCTCCCTCTGGTGTGTTCAGGACTGAGGAAGCTGGACCTGTGTCTGACCAGCACATGTGCAAACCAAACACTGGGGGGACTGGAACCCACACCTTGCACTCCTGCAGCTCTCACAACTCCACTCCAGAGAAAACACCCAATGGTACCATCACCACTCATCCCTTAAGCCCAATCCCACACTTCTTTTGCAGTCAGAGCACCACTTTGAGAACCCAATTACAGCCCAGTCCAGAGCTGCATGGCCAGGACAGACAGCTCCACCTCTGATCCTCTCAGGAATGCCTCAAGCCATTGCAGGGACCTTGCTTTGAGCTCCCCAGCTTGGGGCACCCAGAGGAGCTCCCCGAAGAATCCTTTGGGTGCGCG
>NW_020959154.1:17714-19266 GCF_003031625.1 Empidonax traillii | reverse complement strand
TGCCTGCCCACGCTGGGCAGGAGCTGCCCCAGGATGGCAGCTCTGAAGCACTCCCAGCATGTCCCTGGCAACAGCAGGGCAAGACTGGATTTCCAAAGCAGGCTGGCAATGCAAAGAGCAGGAGTGTCCTGGTGTCACTGCAGGAGAGTTCCAGCCCTGCAGCAAGGGCACAGAAGAAGCGACCCAGTCCATGCAGTGCCCTCAGAAGATCCCACAGCATCCTGGAGATGCTGTCAGGGAGCCCAGCTCTGCTTCACAAGTTGCCAGTGCCTGTCCCTGCCTGTGCTCCAAGGGCTCCCACCCCCAGGACTGTGCTCAGAGAGCACTCAGGCCTTGCAGCCAGAAAGGGGCTTACAAGGACAGTGTGGAAGTGGAAAGAGCAGCTCTGCAAAGCCCAAGCTCTGCTGCTCCCTGGCAGTGCTGCTGTGCTGGGATTCTTGTCCCCTTTCCCTTGGACAAAGAAGGCACTGCAGGGTCCTTTATTTTGTTTAAATACTCAGAGAGCACAAGTCATTTATACATCTCTGGGTCAAATTTAATGTGTAGACAGTAAGTTAGAAGAAAGAAGCATAATAATATTTTATTTCATAGCAAATTATTACAAGAAGAACCCAATGACTTCCCACATAAAGCTGAGAAGGAAGGTTGGGGCATTACATAGTCCCCTTCTAAATGCTACACACCAGAACACAGGCACTTTATTGCTCCTGAACAGCATCCAGTCATCAGTTTCCTTATGGCATCCCTGAGCTCCTGGTTCCTCAGGCTGTAGATGAGGGGGTTCATTGTTGAAGGCACCACCGAGTACAGAACTGACACAGTCAGATCCAGGGATGAGGAAGAGATGGAGGGGGGCTTGAGGTTGGAAAATATGCCAGTACTGACAAAGAGGGAGACCACAGCCAGGTGAGGGAGGCACGTGGAAAAGGCTTTGTGCCGTCCCTGCTCAGAGGGGATCCTCAGCACAGCCCTGAAGATCTGCACATAGGAGAAAACTATGAAAATGAAACAACCAATTGCTAAAGAGCCACCAACCACAAGAAAACCAATTTCCCTGAGGTAGCCTGAGTATGAGCAGGAGAGCTTGAGGATGTGAGGGATTTCACAGAAAAACTGGCCCAGGGCATTGCCCTGGCACAGGGGCAGGGAAAATATATTGGCTGTGTGCAGCAGAGAATAGAGAAACCCAGAGGCCCAGGCAGCTGCTGCCATGTGGGCACAAGCTCTGCTGCCCAGGAGGGTCCCGTAGTGCAGGGGTTTGCAGATGGCAACGTAGCGGTCGTAGCACATGATGGTCAGGAGGGAAAACTCTGTTGAGATGAAGAACAAAAAGAAAAAGACTTGAGAAGCACATCCTGTGTAGGAGATGGTTGTGGTGCCCCAGAGGGAGTTGTGCATGGCTTTGGGCACAGTGGTGCAGATGCAGCCCAGGTCTGTGAGGGAGAGGTGCAGCAGGAAGAAGTCCCTGGGGGTGTGCAGGTGCTGGTCGCAGGCTACGGCGCTGAGGATGAGGCCGTTGCCCAGGAGGGCAGCCAGGGAGATGCCCAGGAAG
>NW_020959154.1:8799-11722 GCF_003031625.1 Empidonax traillii | reverse complement strand
AGAGAATCTCCCCCATGTAAGATTCTTGTGGGTCCATCTTTGTAGTTCTGACAGGCACTGCTTGTCATGCCTATCCTCTCCATTCCAGAATAGGCCCTGGACACCAAAGAACCAACACCCCACACCAGCACAGTCAGACCCACCCATGTGCTTTGAGCCCTTTTGTGATGTCACAGCCTATCCTGTCCATTCTGGAATACCTTGTGGATACCAAAACACCAAGCCCTCACTGTGTGACAGTTCAACCCTATCCATGTTCCAAAGGCTCCTTTGTGATGTCACAGCCCATCCTCTCCATTCTGGAATAGCCCCTGGAAACCAAAGAACCAACGCCCCACACCCCCACAGTGCAGCCCCACCCATCTGCCAGGGGACTCTGTGATATCACGGCCTTTCCCCCAGGAAAGAAAGCCTGGAACCTTCGGGTTTCAGGTGCAGTTGGTGGGACACCCTGGGCACTCCATGGGCAACAAGAGCTTTCTGTCCTGCCACCTTTTGTCTGGCAGGAATCATTGCCCAGATTCCAATTTGGCAGTCAGACTGACAATTCCAGCGCGGGGCTCCTGCAAGCGAACGACAGCCCTGCCCTCCAGGACAGAAACCCCTTCCCCTCGGTCTCTTTTCCTCTTCCTTCAAATACAACCTGCAGGGCAGCTTTCTGCCATCTCTTCTCTTGGGAATTGTGAAGATAGACCTGCTCCCATGTTAAACACCTCAGGCAAAACCACCCTGTTAACACCTTTCCCAACCTTCCCCAGCCTTTCCCAAAGCTGAGATGAAAGAACTGTTGTAAGATTATTAATGTAATAGATACGGAGTCTGCATGGACCAAGAGACACCAATGTGGTGTGTAACAGAATGCTTTATTGAGAGAGAACAAAGGCTTGAGTAGCAGTTTTGAATTGTAAAATGTCCCAACAGGTAACCCTCTCAACCAATCCTGCCAAGGTTCTTCACTGCTCATGTGCACCGGAGTCCAACAGACTTCGTTTCCCAGAATGCTCTGCTGGCACTTCTGAAACCCCAAATGCTGCATCTCCCCCCTTTTTATTACAAGGTACAGAACAGTGCAATTCTAAAACTTTTAATTACCAATTTTTTAATATAACATTTCTTATTTATGTGCCTGCAAATTGCAGCAAGTATTTACTAAAGGTTTTCTTTTAGGGGTCTTGGGGGTAACTTGTTAAGAATCCAAAACTTTATTTACCTAGGGATTTTAGTGCAACTGGGTAAATTCAAAAACTTTATTAAATAATAACTTTATTTACCCAAGGATTGAGTGCAACTCGGTAGAGAAAAAACTTTATCAATCTGATGGTTTATATATAACTGGGTGTCCCAGTTTAAATGAGATACAGGTGTTTTCCTGAGGATGAGTTATGAGAAAAGACCCGAACTCCTCCCTCTAAGCAATTTTAAATCCAAAAGTAAGAGGGTCCTATTGAGGGAAAAAAAAAAGTGGAAAAAGGAAAAATAACCGCCATTTTTTTTTAAAGATATCTGTGTCTTGGCAGAAACAATGAATGAAAACAAGTAAAACAACCAAACAATGCTCCTGTATCCACCAATAATCCCTTTCAAAAACAACCAACAAAGAATCAAGGAAAAAAACAGATTCCACCCTTTGGTGCAATTCCAACCACAGTCACCAGGGGGCGCCGTTGGATCACTGGAAATTCAGAGCCTGCAGTCCTTTCTGCTGGCCAGCAGGGGGCGCTGTGGGATCACTGGTCTTTGCCACGTTAGGGTAACACCCTCCGGGGGGGGTTGGAGAAACCCAAAATGGGTTTCCCTCCCCTTCCCCACACACACTGGGAAAAGGGGAGAGAGAAAGGGAAGAGAAAAACAACAAAAAAAGTCCTCCCCAATGGGAAAAAACCCTCACTCTGTTCAGCTGGTTGAATTGTGCGGTTTAGTTTTCCTTCTCTCTTTGATGTGCACAAGGACCACTGCTAAGAAAAGAAATCAATGGCAATGGGGAAGGGGAAAAAAAAAAACCTTCCCAAAATAGTTCTTCTCCGATGAAAATCCAAGCAGGATCCACAGCAGGCAACCAGGCTGAGAACAAAAAAATAACACCGAGCTCTCCACTAACCTTATTCCAGCCTCAGCAGAAAGCCCAAACTACTCTCCCTCTTTCCCAGGAGATGAGGAAAAAAAAAAAAGAAAGAAAAACAAAACAAACAAAACAAAACAAAACAAAACAAAGAAAAAAAACACCCAAAACACACAAACAAAGAGCTCCTCTCCCCCATTTTCCTGGAGACGACATTCTGAGCCCTTAACAAGAGAACAGCTTCTTTTCTGCTCCTTAAGTGCCCCCTTAACAGCTCTGCATGCAGTGGGCAGAGGGAAGGGGAAAAAATTTTTGCCTGGTTTCTCGGAACCAGCAAAACCGGAACCCTCCAGTTTGCAACACTCCAAAGAGCGTCGCTGATGCCCAGGACAATTCTGATTCCCCTAAACAAACACTCCTCCAGCTGTGACCCTTGTCTGGTGGGAAACACAAAGGGATATGTGGGAGGGTTTCACTCAGAACAGGGAGAATTTTGGAGGGGGAGATTTACACACCCAGATCCTGATGTGTCCACACATCTCTGCCTGGGTGTGGATGTGAATTGACTGTGGTGTGAGTGTTGTTATTGGGAATCTATAATTCAGTCACAGTTCGATTGCACAAATTATATTGAATAACTTGCTAAGTGTGAAGTTGGTCAATGATTACATGCTACTGTGAGAAATGAATGAAGCGGTTTTATTACAAGCAGGGTTTCCATAATTTCCTGATGGTGGGAAGTTTTTTTGTGTGTGTGATCAGGGGTGTTCTGCAGTTCCTGTGGCTGCAGTTCTGTTACAGCCACGACCTGTTAATAGTTATAATCATGTTACTGTTGTTTGTTATTGCTGTGTGAAGGCGAAC
>NW_020959154.1:0-1375 GCF_003031625.1 Empidonax traillii | reverse complement strand
CTTGAGCAGCTTCTTTAATCTTCTTTCAGTAGTTGAGGACAACAGATTTGTCTCTAAACACACTGTGGGGCTCATTATTAGAAAAACAAAGTATTTCTCTTCTTTTAATTGTCTTTATGTCTTCAGATTTCTACAGCTAATTGGAGTTGTTTTGTCGTTTAACTAATGAGGAAGATTTTAAAGTGGAAGTCACAGAAATATAATTTTTCTATGAAAGGGAGTGATTTACACAGAGCCTTGGGATGCAAAAGGGTCAGGGTGCAAAGCATTTGGACACAAACTAAAGGGGGCAAAAGAGATTAGTAGCACTTAATCATTGACCAACTTTCAACATTTTCAACATTCCCTTTTAACAGGGATTCAGTAGCATTTACTACAATTGAACAGGGACTGAATTATAGATTCCCAATAACAACACTCACACCACAGTCAATTCACACCCACACCCAGGCAGAGATGTGCGGACACATCAGGATCTGGGGTTTGGCTTCTGACTTCTTGTACAACTTCTTCAGTTTTCTCTCAGTACCTCAGGATGATGGACTTGTCTCTAAACACACCATGGGGCTCATTAAAATACAGACAAACAAATTTTTTTCCTTTTTTTTTTGTTGTCTTCATGTCTTAATGTCTTCAACAACTAATTGGAGTTGTTTTGTAGTTTAGCTGAGGAGGAAAATTTCAAAGAGCAGCTCCCAAATAATAGATTTTTTTTTTTATGAAAGGGAATGATTTACACAGAGCCTTGGGATGTAAGAGGGTCAGGGTGCAAAGGGTTTGGATGCAAAGATAAGGAGGCAAAAGACATTAGTAGCATTTAATCATTGACCAATTTAACAGTTATCAAGGGATTCAGTAGCATTTACTACAAATGAACAGTGGCTGAATTATAGATTCACAATAACAGCACTCACACCAGAGCCAATTCACACTGATATCTCAGATCTTTTTGGGTTTTTTTATCTTTTGTAGATTTTAGACCTAATTGTGCAGTGAATTTATTTAATGTAGCTCTATTATATCCCTTACACTTAACAGAGTATTTACACATACCCAACCCTACTACCCCATTTAATATGAATCTCTCTAAACTCCATTTTTAGTCTTCTTTTCAAGGTAGAATTGTAGAAAAACATCCCAGGACCTGGACCAGAAGATATCAGACCGACACAGTGACCTTCTAGGCAGAACTCTTTAGGAACTCCCAGGATTGTGTGTGCTGTGAAGAAGATGAAGATGAGGAAGAAGGGGTCCCTAAGTTGAGATAAGGTTTATGGAGACAAAGGAGACCTGATTTGGGAAAATAATATGAACATTTCTTACTAGCAAAATAAAACTAAAGAACTACATCTACAACAATTCTACTCAAGTAAAA
>NW_020959153.1:5851-10479 GCF_003031625.1 Empidonax traillii | reverse complement strand
ACTAGAGCTATGATTATGTCACGCTGACACTGGGATAAGAGAATTATATAGAGAAGGGAGACCAGACAACTCAGCACTGGGGTTTTGGCTACCACTAAGTTTGGCATATTCCAGAAACTTCTTGTTCTGGCCATCACAAGTGGAAAGAGTTAGACTGCTGGCTGGGATTTACAGCTATGAGCTGGCCTTGTGAAATTTCATCGGAATCATCTGAACTGTGTAACTGAGGATGGCTTAGCCAGCCAGCCAGTTAGGAGGAAAGGCTGAAGGCAGAGAGAAAGTTGTACTTCGCTTCCAGCTTTCAGTAGTCCAGAAAACTTGTAAAGCTGGTGCTTGTGGAAGACCAGCATTTACAATCTGAAAGGCTTCAGTGCCTTAGCTGCCACTTTGAGTTTGGATTCTGTTTTCTAATTGTCTTTTAAAATTCAACTGAAATGGAAGGTTCAGCATTGCTGTCCACCTCTTCTTTAATAGAGGACTTTCAGAGGAAGCTCAAAACATCTTGCATATCCCAGAAATTGTGCCTTCATATCCTGGTTTACATATCCAAGAATGATAGAACTGCTTTTCTGTTGAAGCTGGGCCATTGTGAAGAGAGAAAAACAAGATTGAAAAGGCCAGAGAGGGAGAAGAGAGTAAACAACTAGGAATGCAACTCACAGCCCCATAACACACAGCCTGGCTCAGATACTGCTTCTCTATTTTATTTGTGGATTCTTCAATACCAAAATTCATAAACAATCCTTGGAGCAGGGAGCAGAGCCTTGGGGAGGGACCACATCAGATCACTGAAGAATCTCTCTGTGTTCCCTTTGCTTACTGTTTCTGTGGCTTCTGAATCTTGTACTCATTCTACAGCTGTTATGGTACTACACGGTACTCTGTGTGCTGAAATCAGTAAGGGCCCATCTACAGCATGAGCCAGACAGAAGATATGAGATCAAGACTGTATGCTCATGAGCTAATTTACTTCCTCTCATCAGTATATACTCTGTTATGTGCTATACTCTAGTACATGAGCTATACAGTGGTTTCTGCATGATTTAAGCCTTAACTTACATCTCCAAATCTTCCCAGAACCCAAGGACTGGCTGTCATATCAAAATCATATTGGGCCATGTGCTCGTAGTGTTAAGTCAAAGCTGCAAAGAGTTAAAACTAGCATAAAGTCATCTTAATGTGTTACTTCACCTCTTCTTGGATAAGCTTCTATTCAGAGATCTGCGTAATGCTTGAGAAGTACCTCATTGTGTGTATGAACTATGTGATCACTACGACTTCCAGGCCAGCAATTTGCAGTACCAGAGGACAATAATGTCTTGCTTTCCCATGCTGGACATTCTCTTCATCAGAGATCACTGAGGCAGTGACAGAAGTATCTGATAAACCAGAAACAGGCTGTCCGTACCCCACAATCAGAAAGGAATAACAAGGACAGCCCGGGAACAATAAACTTATCTTCGTAACTAGTCCCACAGTCTGTTTAAGATTGTAGTATTGGTTACCACATCATTGTTTGTTCTGCAAAGTGATACTAGAATAATCATTGCAGCTAATAACAAGGACACTACACTCAAGACGCAAACCACCCCCAATGCATTCTCTTCAACTATGTCATTGCTGAGCTTGCTGTAGCTGGAGCAAGTGTTTGATGTGGCCAGAGCACACATGCTGCATAGGCTCTTCAAAGCTCTTAAATGTTTGAACTCTCACATTTTTCCACCCAAACTGTTTAAGCGTATGATGATTCCAGTTGACACAGTGATGATCTGTGTGATTAACTTCTGAACTTTATATTTAGTTTGGTGTCCAGCAAATTTAGTAGGGTTTTTAGCTATCACTCACAGAGGTGGCAGAGGTGTTTTCATTCCACAGTCTCTACATCTGCAGCTTAGTCATCTGAATGAGTTTCTTTTCCTCAGATGGTGATGGAAGAAGATTGACAACTATTAATGGTAAAATAATGACCTAAAGCTCTGAATTGCTGAGGTCTTTCCTATAACTTTAAAGATTTCTCCTTACATCTAATTTTCTAATTTGAATATCTCATTTAAGTACTAAAGTTAGGACGGATGAATCCAGGTCTAAGAGAATTTTTGATTACCTAGATTAGCAATTAATCACTTCTAACTACTAGCTACCAACTAGTTGCTAACAATGAGTCAGTTACTAGCCTGGTGACATATAGCTGAGTTGTCTATTTCTATCTACACAGAAAGATTACAGTATTTAAAACATGATGACAGTTTTCCTTCAGGCTCTTATGGACATCTGTGGATCTTCTCCATAATACATTTTCAGCTGTTTAGGTAATACAATTGGCAGTATTGTTGGTTTGAAAGACTACATCTGTAATCTAGCACAGACAGTGTTATGTAAGTGAACACTTAATGAGCTTTTGAAATTAAGGGGTGAGTTATAATTTAACATAACATTCTTTGAATACATCAAAATTCTGATTTACTATGATATCATAGAAGAAACAATAGTACTGTACCTCTTGTATTTTGTGTATTTGAGGAGACATGCCCAGGGCAAACTAAAAAACAACATGACCTTTCTATACAAAATTATAATTAAGGCATGCCTGACATGCTATTTTTCAATGATTGTCATTTAGGTTGCTGGCTGATGTATACTAAAGCATGCCACTGGATTGCTGTCGATGAGAATGGAGCTCATCAGAGCCTCAGAACTAGGAATCAGTAAAATGCTCTGCAGGTACCTTCTGGGCTAACACTATGTTATCCATGAGGCAAGTAGCTTGAACTTTGTATGGTTCATCCTTTTTTTTTTTTTTTTTTTTAAGAAAACAGCCTTCAAAATGGTTTATGCTACCATAGAAGGTGTCTGTTTTATCAAAATGAGAAATTCATTATTTTGAATTTCAGTGATATTTTAATATCTATTTCAATTACTTCAAGAGAAAGTAAAATTTCATCTTTGTGTGATAATTAATAACTTTTTCATATCTTATCCATATTAAAATAATCCTCATGAAGACACCATGCTGAAGATACTGTGTGACATGGGCAGTTGCTTCCAAGCTGAAGCTCAGACTTCTGCATGCTGTGTCTGGCTGTTTTTACAGTGGGAAGATCTGATGAGCTCTAAACCCAAGAATGGAATGGCATCTGTTATTGCCTGTTTGTTGCAGCTAGTTTTTGCAGCAGCCCACAGTTTCAATAGCTTCATGGAAAGTAGAAAATATGTCTCTTCCAGGCTTGGCTGGATTCAAAATTAGCTGCTGTTACTCCTTCAGCAGTTCATCTGTCTCTTATTAGCAGTTTCACATCATGAAGGGGGCCTGGTATCACACATGCAGGGTTGTAATTTTTGTCAACTTGGTCATTATACTGCCTTTGTGGCAAAAAGTTCTTGACATCTGAATTTTAAACTGTCCTCTGCCTGATACACCTTATGGCACATTTCTTTGGTTTCAGACAGTAATAAGAATTTTAGTTCTGATTCAAGTCTCACTTCTTATGAAGCTTCTCTATTTTCAAAATAGCCTTTCTAAACATAACTTATTTTTAAAAGTGTCTTTAAATTTACACCAAAAGGCATGGCATCTTATTAATAGCTCTTGGAGAGACAACTTTTGTCTTTCTGAATTTGGCACAGAAATGGTGTAAGTATTGTCAGATAACAACTTCCCCAATTAACATAAATAGCATATGCTCAAATGGCTTTTGTTCCTAGTAAGGATCCCACAGAAGTTTCTTGATTTCTTGGATGCATTAAACATTTTACTAGTTATCCAATATGTTTATCTGGAAGTTGTTATTTCCAGATTATTAGTATAAAGAGTATTGGCAAACACAGTTCTGAAAAGGGATTTGTCATCTTAAGCATTTCTAGAGAAACACACGATTAATGTGCTGAATTGAAAGAGGAGTTAGCTGAAAGCAAGCATTCAGGTTATGTATACAAAATATTTTCCCACCATTCCTGGTTTCCTCCAAGTCTTTAGGGAATTATTAGTATATATAGATGTTTAACATGTAATTAACTTTTCATAGTATTAGCCTAAGAATGTGTGGGTTTTTTTACCTTGAAAAGAAAGATGTGGGAATGATGCCATTTACTGCTTCATTTTCTTGTTCTAATAATACACCCCTGCATTTCTCTTTCCTCTTCAGATATAATGCCCTCACATTACTTTTGATACAGCACCAAATCATTCTAAAACAAACATTGCTTTCAAACCTCTTTTTTTTCTGAGGTAGCAATCATGTCTTAAAAACAAATGTTTGGTACTCGAGGAAGGAATGCTCTTGGCAAAAGAAGCTGTTTTATATGTTGGTGAAATGGATATAAGCCTTACACTTTTTATCCAGAGATTTCTAGTATATACTGCATATGTGAAAAGGCAACTCTTAGCAGCTAATGAATATATTTATGAGAACATAATATAAAACATTGTAAAAAGTGAAGATGAGAGAAATTACTTACTTTTAGTTGTTTTACATGTGTGTATAGCCTTTGCATTAACCCAGAGAAGTGCTATCTCCTGGTCACTGGTTGTAGCCAAGCACTTGACAGAAAAAAAAAAAAAAAACCTGATGAAATTTCTTTAATTAGTTTGGATTTATTCCTCAGTTTAAAAAAAAAAAAAAAAGGCAGAG
>NW_020959153.1:0-1497 GCF_003031625.1 Empidonax traillii | reverse complement strand
GGGAAGGGAAGGGAAGGGAAGGGAAGGGAAGGGAAGGGAAGGGAAGGGATAATTTATGCATTTGTGATTATGTTTGTTAAAATTTCATCATTTACTAAATGTTTGTGTTCAAGGACTGCTCTGTTTAACAGGAATCTGACTGACATATTTGTATACTCGGTGTCCAGAAATGAAAATATCTGGCATTGTTTATGGTTTACGGTATATTTTTCTTCTTGTGAACAGCCTGGAGCTGAAGGGTGTGTGCAACATTTTACTCAAGAGTTCAAGCAGCCCTTGGACACTGCTCTTAGACACATTGTGGGGTTGTCCCATTCAGGGCCAGGAGTTGGCCTCAATGATCGTTGTGGGTCCCTTCTAGATCAGGATATTCTGATTCTAACTCAGGACATATGGATGAAAGCGCTAGTTCATTTCCAGGTTTTATTGTGAAAGAGTACTGGGTCTAGATTTAAGTTACACTAGTTTATCTGCATGATTTATTCTCCTTGTGGCATTATCTCTCCATGTCTGTGTTACAGGACATGTTTCCCTTCCTATATAGGTATTGAGCCTGGTGGGAGGATAAATCAAACATCTTGAGCAAATTCAGTTAAGGTGCAATCTCCAGGTGACCAGAGGAGTCTCTGGACCATAAGCCAACAGTGGTTCCTCCCTTGGTGGAGAGAAGAGATTTGGGGCAAGTAAGGGAAAGTTCTGCAGTTGAATGTCATCTGTGTAAATCTACACCTGACTCTCCTTACATGTTCTTTGCATGTAAGACACGACTACAATTCCTCTAAGTTTGTTTTTCTTATTTGGTTGAGAGCCATTGTTTCCATTCTAACCTAGAGTAACTTCCTAACTCCTATCAAACCTGTCTACTTTATGCATTTGAGAAATATTAGAAAGAGAAAAGATGAAATGTGGCAACATACGTCAAGCTCACCAATTCTGAGCCAATTGTAAATATACTGAGCAAGTGTGACATGTTGATGTAAAAGGAACTTATACTTGGCATGTGGTGAAGAGAAATGCAGGACTCAGCCACAAATGTTGATGTGCAACACAGAAAACAAACTGCTGCTAGAAAATTATACCTGTCTCTTAAATGATAAATCCTCACCATCACTCAATGCTAAAAGAAATTCCACATTGTTATTACAGTTCCCACATATATAACTTTTTTATCACCTTATCTAAGAGAAGATGTCATTTTAAATAGAAAGATGACATATCCAGATAGATTATCTAATTAAGTTTGTAACTGCAATATAAACTACAACATAGAAGGAAGAAATATGAGCTAAAAACTGGGGTTAATTGGTGTTTAGAGATCTCAGGTAACAGAGTTGGACTGCTCACTTCACAGGGTTGGTTTATCTTGCTGAGAGCTAGCAAAAGTCTCCATGCAGTACACTGAGTTCTGCACTGTCAGGTCATATGCTAATATCCTGTACATAGAAATCACTAGTGGAATTGCAATAACCCTCTTTTTTTCATCAGAACTCTGTGCAT
>NW_020959152.1:18449-20512 GCF_003031625.1 Empidonax traillii | reverse complement strand
CCAGCGTGGCTGTGCCCCAGCCCATCGCTGAGAGCTGCAACGAGCTGTGCGCCCGCCAGTGCCCCGACTCCACGGCCTTCATCCAGCCGCCCCCCGTGGTGGTCACCTTCCCCGGCCCCATCCTCAGCTCCTTCCCCCAGCAAGCCGTGGTGGGCTCCGCCGGAGCCCCCGCCTTTGGGGGCTCCCTGGGGCTGGGGGGTCTCTACGGCGCCGGGGCCACCCAGGGCTCGGGGGGCCTCTGCACCTTTGGCAGAGCTCCCGCCTGCAGCCCTTGTGTCCTGCCCCGCTCCTCCAGGAGGATCTGGGACACCTGCGGGCCCTGCTAGACCCAGCCCACACCCCACTGCCACTGCTGTCCCCACTCCACCAGTGCTGCTCTGGGCAACATCCCTTGGATTCTCCAGCACGTGACAACTGACCTGCCTGGGTCTCGCCCACCATCTCTCTCACAGTCTCTCATGCTCCTCTCTGCACAATAAACTTGTCCTGCATCCAAGTCATGTCTCCATCCCTATTTGTTCCTGGTTGGGAAGACCCTGCGTGTGGGGGACTGCCAAGTGTGGGACGGCAAATGCTGTTCCTGGGATGTCCAGGTGACAGTGAGGAGTTGCAGTGGTGAGAAGAGGACAGGACACATGTGGGGCACTGGAGACTCTCTCACAAAGGGCCATAGACAGATGCTGAAGGGACAGGGACTATTTCTGCTCCTGGGAGAGCCCAAGAGTGCCTTGAATGTTCCCCCTATTCCAGAGGAGGCTCAGGGGGATCCCATCCCCATGCACACAGCAGAGAAGGAATGTGTGAGGAAGATGGAAGCAGGCTCTGTGCACAGGGGTCAGGGCCAGCAGCAGAGGCAATGGGCACCAGCTGAAATGCAGCCCCAAAGCCCTTTGTCAGAGGGAGGGAGGGGCAGCGAGGCCTGGCACAGGCTGGCCTGGCAGGTGCTGGAGTGTCTGTCCTTGGAGACCTGGCAAAGCCACCTGGACACAGTGCTGGGCATAAGGCTCTGGGTGACCCTGCTGGAGGAGACAGCAGGAGGCCAAGATGGCCTGGAAAGGCTGTGGGAACAAGGATCCAGCTGGGATTTGTATCACTGTGTGTCTGTGACAGAGCTGAGGGGCCCCGAGGGTGCTGTGTGTGCTGGGGGCAGCGGAATACCTAAAGGGGAATTGGGAAGGGTAAGGGAAGGTAAAATAGAAGAGAGAACAGGACAGTGAAGGCTCATGGGTAAGAGAAAATGATAGCAAAGATGTAATGGAAGTAGAAGAAGGAGAGGAATGGGGGGGGATTAAGACTGGGAAAAGTAGAAGGAAAAGCAATAGGAGAGAGAGAAGGATGTGGGGAAAGAGAAAGAGAAGGTTCTGTTGATAAGCAAATTTCAGGTAAGGGGCATAGAGATAAGGAAGGTCCTCTTCTTTGCCATCACTCCAAAGACCTTTAGCAGAGCTGTGGAGCATCAAATGGGTTGGAGCTCCGGCAGCCCAGGCAAACCCCTGGCATGTCCCCAGGGCCAGGGCCAGCCACACTGTTACCCAGTAGCACTGGAGGTCTTCAGAAGCCCATGGGCTCCAAATACTGCAGAGGGAGGAGCTGCCAGGCTCCAGGAAGAGTCCGTGGAGCTCAGCTACAGGGCCTTATGGGCTGAGAGCTGCCAGGACTGGGGGGCTTTTGCAAAGGTAGCTCTGCCTGGCTCTGATGGGGAGGAGACACTGCCCAAGCCAGTCGGGTCAGGGCCATGTGCAGGTCAAGGAAACTGTGCCCCCCATTCCGAGTAACAACAGGAAAACAGAGAGGCAGATGTTGGATGCAAGATTATTTTATTGCAAGGGCAGGGAGGCTCTCATTGACAAAGGAACGTGGTAGGAGTCAGGGGGAAGGAGAGGAGAAAAGACAGAAGGTTCAATGCTGAAGCACCCAAAGGGCTCCATGGCTGTGGGGTGAGGCTTTAGCAGGGCCCGCAGGTGTCCCAGATCCTCCTGGAGGAGCGGGGCAGGACACAAGGGCTGCAGGCGGGAGCTCTGCCAAAGGTGCAGAGGCCCCCCGAGCCCTGGGTGGCCCCGGCG
>NW_020959152.1:10039-11720 GCF_003031625.1 Empidonax traillii | reverse complement strand
GTGGGCTCCGCCGGAGCCCCCGCCTTTGGGGGCTCCCTGGGGCTGGGGGGCCTCTACGGCGCCGGGGCCACCCAGGGCTCGGGGGGCCTCTGCACCTTTGGCAGAGCTCCCGCCTGCAGCCCTTGTGTCCTGCCCCGCTCCTCCAGGAGGATCTGGGGCACCTGCGGGCCCTGCTAAAGCCTCACCCAACAGCCAGGGAGCCCTTTGGGTGCTTCAGCATTGAGCCTTCTGTCTTTTCTCCTCTCCTTGCCCTCTCCTCATGAATCCTCCCCCATTTGTTTCCCAATGAGAGCCTCCCTGCCCTTGCAATAAAATAATCGTGCATCCAACATCTGCCTCTCTGTTTTCCTGTTATTACTCAGAAAGGGGGGGCACAGTTTCCTTGACCTGCACATGGCCCTGACCCGACTGGCTTGGGCAGTGTCTCCTCCCCATCAGAGCCAGGCAGAGTTGCCTTTGCACAGACTCCACAACCCTGGCAGCTCTCACCACACATGGTGTTGCAACTGAGTTCCAAGGACCATTCCTGTAGGCAGGAACATCATGGTCTGCAGGGTCTTTACCTTTTCTTCTTGTCCTTCTGTGATAGTTTTAATCTAGGCCTTCCTGGCAACCAGCTCGTAGCCAAGGAAGTGGCGATTTTCCCAGTATTCCATAAGATTTTTTTGTAAACCAGGGTATAAATCAGAAGGGAGAGAAGCCTCTTCCCTCTTCTCTTCTGGTGGATCTCCAGGTGCAGGTTCTCTGCCGTCAGTTCTGCCCGTGTGCAGGAGTGAGGCCTAGTGAGGCCTTGTAGGCCTTGGGAGGCTCAGGGTACCTAACGGTGTTTGGTGCCATTCTGCTATCTCAGGGAGAGTTGTAAGATTTCCTTTGATTAGTCCCTTATTAAGTTGTTCCCGGGTTTCAATTGTGCATATCAATTTTAGTTTCCTTTTTCTCCCTTTTTCCCTTTTCCCTGTCCCTTTTAGGGGGTGTTTGGGGGCCCTTTGCTATATACTTTGTATTTTAATAGTAAATAACTGTGATATATGTAAAAATATATATTTTGCTATAATTATTTGGCTTTGGGATTCATCAGTTTATATAGTTATTTTTTTCCTTTCCCCTGAGCAAAGAGGGGAGAGGGAGGTTCTCGTTGTGGGTTTGGGCATCTTGCTGGGAACCAGTTCTAAACTGTCACACCTTCTTATCCTTTTCAGTCTTCTTTCCTTGCTCTCTTTCTACTCCCTCCCCTTTACCTGTCCTTCTGAGTAACAACAGGAAAACAGAGAGGCAGATGTTGGATGCAAAGTCATTTTATTGCAAGGTCAGGGAGGCTCTCATTGACAAAGGACTGGGGGAGGATTCATGAGGAGAGGGGAAGGAGAAAAGACAGAAGGCTCAATGCTGAAGCACCCAAAGGGCTCCCTGGCTGTTGGGTGAGGCTTTAGCAGGGCCCGCAGGTGTCCCAGATCCTCCTGGAGGAGCGGGGCAGGACACAAGGGCTGCAGGTGGGAGCTCTGCCAAAGGTGCAGAGGCCCCCCGAGCCCTGGGTGGCCCCGGCGCCGTAGAGGCCCCCCAGCCCCAGGGAGCCCCCAAAGGCGGGGGCTCCGGCGGAGCCCACCACGGCTTGCTGGGGGAAGGAGCTGAGGATGGGGCCGGGGAAGGTGACCACCACGGGGGGCGGCTGGATGAAGGCCGT
>NW_020959152.1:4841-7266 GCF_003031625.1 Empidonax traillii | reverse complement strand
GGCGCCGGGGCCACCCAGGGCTCGGGGGGCCTCTGCACCTTTGGCAGAGCTCCCGCCTGCAGCCCTTGTGTCCTGCCCCGCTCCTCCAGGAGGATCTGGGACACCTGCGGGCCCTGCTAGACCCAGCCCACACCCCACTGCCACTGCTGTCCCCACTCCACCAGCGCTGCTCTGGGCAACATCCCTTGGGCTCCTCCAGCACGTGACAACCAGCCTGGCTGGGTCTTGCCCACCATCTCTCTCACAGTGTCTCCTGCCCCTCTCTGAACAATAAACTTTTCTAAAAATCGAAGTCATGTCTCACTCTCTCTTTGTCTGGATGTTTTTTCCCAGCAGCTGTGGGAGTGGGAAGTCTGGTCTCTCCATGTTTCACCTCGGGCTCTCATACATTTTTTACCCCTTAGAGATTCCTGATTTGTGTGCATCCATCTCCAGTTCAGTGGTGTTCAGCGTAGGGAAATTCTGATTTCTGGGGAAGAGCAATGAACAGAAGAATGACTTGATGACAAAAGTGCAGCAATGTGTTGGGATGAGTTATTTAAGTCCTCTTCATTAATATTTGTGTTCTTATTTATACATATCTAAAACTATCTGTACACTGGTGTGTTTGGGCCATATTATTTTTGTAATACAGCTCTGTTAGAGGTGTCTTAAGTACTTTTGGTCTTCCAGAAGAGCGTGTGATGCTGCCCTCTCACCCTCCAAAACCTCATCCTGCACTGCTTCTGCTGTACCTCCTTTAGGGAGTGCGTAACTCCCTCGGTGTGAACAGCAAGCACAGATTATCTTTTCCTTTGTTTTTCTCAGGATGACATATCCAACAGCACTTTTTTTCATCCCTTTCTGTTGCAGCCATTGGTTTATTTAGGATTAGTCCCATTCATTTTTCCTGGATTCACCCCGTCTGTTGGAGAAGTCAGGACATGTCTGCAGTGAAAGGGAAGCTGGGTGTGCTCTTTCCCTTGTTTTAACAGGCTCTGCCTAAATTACTACGACTCTCTGATATTTTTTATTTGCAATGAAGTTTCTCCAGAGCATGCAAAGGTACAGGACCTGTAGCCTATTCAGGTGACCTGCCACTGGGAGACAGCAGGGGCTGTATGTATATTAATATATATTAAATACATAATTAATACATGTTTAATAGATATTTGATATACAATTAACACATTTTTTCAATTAATACATATTTAATAGATATTTGGTGTATAATTAATTCATATTTAATAGCTGATTAAGATCTAATTAATAAAGATTTAATATTTATTTAATATATTAAGGATCCAGAGGTCTGAGGCTCTGCTTGGGAAACCTGGAGTCGAGCCAGTGATGAGACCTTGTGTGACTGTGTGAGTGTGGGGTGTGTGAGGAGTCAAACAGGGCCCTCGTGGGGTCTCTGGCCCAACCCCTGTGAAGGGGTTTCAATCCTGCCTCAGGTGGTGCAAGTGGACGTGGCCCTCAGGGCTCTGATCTGGCTGACAAAGTGGTGATGGTGGTTGGGCTTGTTGATCTTGGGGGTGTTTTCCAGCCTCAGTGATTGTGGGATTGTCGGTGTGACTGCTGGAATGGCTCCTGGGTGGTCAGAGGGGACAGTTTCCCTCCCACTGCACACCCCTTTCCTTCACAGTCAGCAGGTCCCCAGCTTTGCTCCCTGTTGCTGGCAGTCACCCTCTTGCTGTTCCTCCCATCAGCTAAGAACAGCTCGTTTTTCCAGTCTGATCCCACCCCCCCCACCTTGTTTAGTGCCACTCAGCTTTATGTTATCAGGCCATAAACCAGAGTCTCCCAAAAGATGTGCCAACATCACCAACGTAAAGGAATAATTAGAGCTTTCCCTGGAGACTGAGCCTTGAGTAACGAGTGTAGTGAACTCCCTCCATCCTTACAACTCCCATGGAACATCAGACACCCAGAGAAAGGGCACCCCTTGTGCAGTGTTGGGCAATCAGACATGAGCTCACTCCAGTCAGGCAGCCAGCCCAAAGAAAAACAAGGTAACCATGTTGTCTGGGCGTTAAAGGCTCTCACCACCTGTGTTATCTGGTGCTGAGCACTTTGCTGTCTGACACAACACGTATTTAGTCAGGTGGAGGCGGGTCAAAGGTTGGGCTCCACGATCTCGGGCGATTCTGGGATTCTTGGCCGAAATATTCTCAAGGAGCGTTTGTTAATCCCTAAAAATGGAACGTTGTTTTCTTAAAATAAAAGCATGACTGGCATGGATTCATTTCCATTCAAATTTGTAATTTCCTACGGCACAAGGCCATCTGAGATATCCAGTCCTGTTTGGGAAGGAACACTGAAATTACCTGTGACAAGTCTGAGAACAAGAAATGGTTCATTCCTGTGTGGGGGGCTTTCCTTTGAAAGAGTCTCAGAGAAAGGGAGAGGTGAATCCTCCCTAATGCATTAGTTCATGTGCTTT
>NW_020959152.1:0-3383 GCF_003031625.1 Empidonax traillii | reverse complement strand
GCCAAAGGATCTGCCATAGCCCCACAGACCCCGGGAACCCAGGGAGGAGCCCCCACAGCCCCACAGCCCCCCAGAGCTCAGGGAGGAGCCTCCATAGCCCCACAGACCCCCATAACCCAGGGAGCCATAACCCCCACAGCCAAGGGATCCATATCCCCCATAACCAAGGGATCCATATCCCCCATAACCCAGGGATCCATATCCCCCATAACCCAGGGATCCATATCCCCCATAACCCAGGGATCCATATCCTCCATAACCAAGGGATCCATATCCTCCATAGCCCAGGGATCCATAACCCCCATAACCCAGGGATCCATATCCCCCATAGCCCAGGGAACCCCTAGAGCCTCCAAGAACGGGGGCTCCGGAGGATCCCACGACTGAATCCTGAGGGAAGGAGCTGAGGATGGGCCCGGGGAAGGTGACAACCACGGGGGGTGGCTGGATCACAGCGGTGGAGTCGGGGCACTGGCGCACACAGGGCTCGTTGCCGCTCTCAGCCAGGGGCTGGGGGCGGAGGACGCCGCAGGCAGAGCTGGGGGACAGGTCGTAGCAGGACATCTCGCAGTGGGGGTGGAGGTCGATCTGCAAGGAGTTGATTTGACCAAGAACAAGACAAAAATTATTCACCTCCCGCAGAAGTGCCGTGGAGTTCCCTCATCCAAGAGGTGCAGGTTTCCCCCACGTCTGTTAAACATGAAAATCGGAGCAGAAGAGCAAAATTGTTTGCTCTGATTGCTCCGGTGAGTCAGAGGATCTGCAAGGAGTGGGACTCCAAGAGTGTTGTTCCTCGGGATTTCATGACTAGCTCTCCATTCCCACTGATCTCCTTTGTGCTGATCCTTGTCAAAACAGGGATTAGAACTCATTGTCTGTTCAGATTTGCTCAGGAGCTTGTTTGATGAGACCATTACGAGGGAATTGCAGAGGTGATTGTGCCAAATTTCCAAACATTGAATCAGGGCACTGAGATATTTACAACTCGCTTAACCCCACAGCATTTTGATTTTGGGCTCTGAACTATTTTGAAAAAGTCTCACACCAAACAATTTAACAAGAAAACCCAGCACTTCACCTTTCAGCTCCTTAAATTCCCTCCATGACCCCTTTTTATCGCAAATAAATGTCTCACGGAACGTTTTCAACATCTCTCAGTCCCTCTCTGTCCTAGTCTAAACTAGTGCCTGATCTCATACCCCTTTATCTTGAATTAAAAGCATTCTGGATGAATTTTAATAGGATAATCTGGATAAAATGGCAGGTTGGCTTCTAAGCCCTTCAAACCATGAAGATGAATTTTCCAAATAATTTCCAGTCACCCATTTAAACAAACAAGAGAAGATGAATAAATAGTGAACTAGTCTCATCATAGATACAACCAGAAGCAACCCAATAACAAACTAAATTTTCTGCCCTATCAAGAAATTAAATGATGACCCCGAAGGCAGAGAACACTTGTCCGTAACAACTTTTCGAGCTTTATCACCTTTTCCCCTAAAATTTTGCCTGCTAGTTCTTGATGGAAGAGACCACCCTTGGATAAATCTTCCCCCCACCACACACACATAAATTTTTAAGCAAAGAGACATTCCAAGAGTTGGAAACGGCAGCTCCAGACTTACCAGGTCGTTGGGAAGAACGAGTGAAGAGAAGACGCTGAGACAACCCTGAGCGGAGGCAGCTTTTATACAGTTCAGAGTGCCCGAGGGGTGAGAGGCTTGATTTAATGAACATGCAGCTAATTAGGTGACACAGCACATTTTTTTTTTTTGTATTGATAGCCTTGCAAAGTGACGAAATCGCTGCTCTTTCTGTTGGTGTTGATTTCTTGATTCCAGGTCTCCTGTTAACGTCACGCCTTTTCATCCGAAAGGCTGATGGGTGAAACGAGCGCATCTTTCATCCTAAAACATGATTCATGCCATTAATATCAGTTTTCTGCCCTCTCTTGCCTTTGCACCACGTGTAACCAGAGCTGGTTATACACTGATGTCCTTTTCCTCCTGAGATGACACTCAGATTAATCAGACATTTATCAGAAATCCTAAAACCATGGGGATGGTTTTGGGACATGTGTGCAGAAAGAGCCTTAGCTTTTCTCTCACCCTCTGACTGTGGCTTAAAGCTTGAATTATTGAATGAATAACTGAATTTATGGTTTCCTGAGATGTTTTTGCAGAAGGTGGGGAGGCCCTGGCGCAGGTTATTCCATGGTTGCCTCATCCCTGGAAGTGTCCAAGGCCGGGTTGGACAGGGCTCAGAGCAACTTAGGACAGTGGAAAGTGTCCCAGAACAAGATGATCTTCAAGGTCCCTTCCAACCCAAACCATTCTATATTAGGAGAACCCCCAAATTCAGCTGCAGTAGAAATAAAAACTCTCTGTTTTATAAAAACTCTTTGTTTTTTGAAAGGATCTCGCAGTTAATCCCATCATTGGTGGCATCTTTCAGCAGGGAGCAATTAGGGGGTGGGAATCTGCTGGGAAAGGCAAATGCTGCCTTTTGCTGAGGTTTCTTTCTCTGTTTACACCATTCCTGTAACACTGTCATTATCATCGTTATCATAATCGCCGACCTGCTTATCTGCACGCCACGTATTATTTATAAATTATGAGCTTTCCCAAATCTGGAGATACGTATGGAGATTTCCCCAGCTATTATCCTGGAAGAAAAAAAAAAAACCAAACAAAACAACCCATGTCAAGGTTTTACAAGGACATTCCAAGGGATTTTCAAATACCACATGAACACCCATCACTAAGTTGTATGTCCTGTGTCATAGTTCTACACAATGTGGGCCTGGAGAATGCATCCACCCCACTATTAGGAGAGATTATCACATTAAATAGGTAAATTGAGGTCACTTGGGGTTTTTCCCGTAATCAGCTCGTGGTTTATAACACTTTTTGACCTTCCTTTGACTTTAAAAATAAAATTGTACCTTTTTTTTTTTTAATTTAAGTGCACCTCAGCGTGTCTTAAATATGGAACAGTGGGAGGAGAAAACGTGGTAAAGGAAAGCAAAGCTTGGTACAACAACTCAGAAAACTCAGTTTCCACAGATTTTTGGGTCCCAGTGGAAGTATTTCGCTGTTCCCAGGGACTGGAAGAGAACTAGTTGAGATTTTGAGTTTAACAGGACAAATGCTGGTGCTGAACCTGAGTTGGGGCAACCCCCCAGGATCAATCCAGCATGAGCAGATGGAGAAGGACTTTGGGGGGCTTGGTGGGGAGGAGGCTGGACATGACCCAGCCTAGAACCCTCCCTATGGGCAGCTGGACAGGATGGGATTCTGCCCCTCTGTATCCAAGGCCAGGTTGGAGCAACCTGGGCTTGTGGAAGGTGACCCTGCCCATGGCATGGGGTGAAACGAGATGAT
>NW_020959151.1:9047-10483 GCF_003031625.1 Empidonax traillii | reverse complement strand
CCGTATGAGGACAATCCTTGCACGAGGAGGGTCCTTGCACGAGGAGGGTCCTTGCACGAGGACAGTCCTGGCACGAGGACAGTCCTGGCACGAGGGGTGTCCTTGCACAAGGACAATCCTTGCATGAGGACAGTCCTGGCACGAGGACAGTGGCCCTTGCACAAGGATGATCCTTGCACGAGGGGTGTCCTTGCACAAGAGCAGGGCTTTGGTAGCGATGGTCCTTGCACGAGGAAGGTCCTTGCACGAGGAGGGTCCTTGCACGAGGCCCAGGCTCACACAAGGACAGTCCTTGCACGAGGATGGTCCTTGCACAAGGACAGTCCTTACACAAGGACAGTCCTGGCACGAGGAGTGTCCCTGGCACAAAGATGGTCCTTGCACGAGGGCGGCCCTTGCACAAGGATGGTCCTTGCACGAGGGTGGGGTTTTGGCAGGGATGGCCCTTGCACGAGGATGGTCCTTGCACAAGGGTGGTCCTTGCACAAGGGTGGTCCTGGCACGAGGATGACCCTTGCACGAGGCCCAGGCTCACAAGAGGAGTGTCCTTGCACAAGGGTGGTCCTTGCACGAGGCTGGTCCTTGCACGAGGGTGGTCCTGGCACGAGGATGACCCTTGCACAAGGATGACCCTTGCACGAGGATGGTCCTTGCACAAGGCCCAGGCTCACAAGAGGAGTGCCCTTGCACAAGGAGGGTCCTTGCACGAGGAGGGTCCTTGCACGAGGCCCAGGCTCACACAGGGGTGGCCCTTGCAGGAGAGCAGCCTTTGCACGAGGACAGTCCTGGCACAAGGGTGGTCCTGGCACGAGGATGACCCTTGCACGAGGGTGGCCCTCGCACAGGGAGTGTCCCTTGCACGAGGAGGGCCCTTGCACAAGGCCCAGGCCCACACCAGGAGTGTCCCTGCACGAGGACGACCCTTGCACAAGGACGGTCCTCCCATGGGGACAGTCCTTGCACGAGGAGGGTCCTTGCACGAGGCCCAGGCCCACACAGGGGTGGGCTCTTGCACGAGGAGGATCCCTTGCACGAGGGGTGTCCCTTACACGAGGAGGGTCCTTACACGAGGCCCAGGCCCACACCAGGGGCCACACGAGGACGGGGGCCTCGTGCAAGGAACGTCCTCGTGCACCAGCCCGGCCCTCGTGCCAGGAAGACCCTCCTGGAAGGAAGACCCTCGTGCCAGGGAGACCCTCGTGCCAGGGAGACCCTCATGCCAGGGAGACCCTCGTGCCAGGGAGGTCACTCGTGCAAGGAGGCCCCTCGTGCAAAGAACCCCCCCCCCCCGAAAGGCCCCTCGCCCACTCCAGGGTGGGTGTGCAAGGGTGGGAGTGCTCGAGTGTGGGACAGCCTTGCACGGGGATGGGGGGAGGGGCTGGGTGTGGGGGGGAGGGGCCTTGCACGAGGACCTTTGGGGGGGGGTGGTGGGGGTG
>NW_020959151.1:0-2504 GCF_003031625.1 Empidonax traillii | reverse complement strand
AGAAGGGGCTGGAGGCGGCCAGGACGTTCTTATGGGCGCGGAACTTGGTGTCCTCGGCGATGATGGTGACGTCGCAGAACTGGCCCCGCAGCCGCTGCTCGTTCAGCTCCAGCAGCAGCGCCCGGCAGTGCCCGGCGTCCGACACCTCCACGACCGGAGCCATCCCCGCGCGGGCCACCTGCGGGGGGGAACGGTGGTTGGAGGGCACCCGGATGGGGGGATCCCTTATTCGGGGTCACCCACACACCTGGATCCCCTATTTGGGGTCGCCTGGATGGGTGGATCCCTTATTTGGGGTCACCCAGGTACCTGGATCCCCTATTTGGGGTCGCCTGGATGGGGGGGTCCCTTATTTGGGGTCACACAGGTACCTGGATCCCCTATTTGGGGTCGCCTGGATGGGGGGGTCCCTTATTTGGGGTCTCACAAGTACCTGGATCCCCTATTTGGGGTCGCCTGGATGGGTCGATCCCCTACTTGGGGTCACTTGGATGAGTGGATCCCCTACTTGGGGTCACCCACTCACCTGGTTTGCTATTTGGGGTCACTTAGATGGATGGATGCCTTATTTGGGGTCACACAGGTACCTGGATCCCCTATTTGGGATCACCTGGGTCCCTTCTATGGGGCTGGGTCTCTTCTATAGGGTCAGCCAAACAACCGGGGCCCCTGTTTGGGATCACCTGGGTCCCTTCTCTGGGTGCTTGGGGGTCCCCATGGCCCAGCTGACCCCACTCACGGGGGTCCCCAACCCCACACGCTTCCACCCCCAGCCCCACAGATCAGGGACCCCCAGCCCCACAGATCAGGGACCCCCAGACCCACATATCCCGCTCTCTCAGCCCCATAGATGCCCCCCCTCCCTCATCCCACAGATTGGGGTCCCTCTGCCCCACGGATTGGGGTCCCTCAGCTCCCCACACACCCACTGACGTCCCCTCTACCCCACAGCTGTGGGTCACGGTCCCCCTCCTGCTGTGGGGTCGGGGGGGGTGTCCCCCCTGTGCTGTGGGGTCGGGACGGGGGTCTCTGTTCTGTGGGGTGAGGCCGGGGGTCCCCCCACACCATGTCCCGGGGATTCCCCCATTCCGGGGGTCTCTGTTCTGTGGGGTCGAGGCCGGGGGTCCCCCCTCACTGTGTCCCGGGGGTCCCCCCTCCTGTGGGGCCGGGCCCGGGGGGTCGCTGCCCCCTCTCCCCCCGTCCCGTCCCGTTCCCGTCCCGTTCCCGTTCCTGTCCCGTTCCCGCCCCGCGCAGCCATTTTGCGCCTCGGGGCCTCCCCGGGCACCGGCGGCGGCTCAAAATGGCGGCCTGAGGGGGGAGCGCGGACGGAGCCGCGGACGGAGCGGGACCCACGGACAGAGACACGGACGGAACGGGACCCACGGACAGAGACACGGACGGAGCGGGACCCACGGATGGAGCGGGACCCACGGACACAGACACGGACGGAACGGGACCCACGGACAGAGACGCGGACGGAGCGGGACCCACGGACAGAGACACGGACGGAGCGGGACCCACGGACAGAGACGCGGACGGAGCGGGACCCACGGACAGAGACACGGACGGAGCGGGACCCACGGATGGAGCCGGACCCAGAATGGGACCCATGGACAGACCCGGACCCGCAGCTCTGCCCCACAGCGGGACCCAGAGTGGGACCCATGGATAGACTCACAGACAGACCCGGACCCACAGCTGGGACCCACAGACAGAGCCATGGCAGGACCCACAGACAGACCCACAGCTGGGACCCACAGACAGACCCATGGCAGGACCCACAGACAGACCCACAGCTGGGACCCACAGCGGGACCCACAGACAGAGCCATGGCAGGACCCACAGACAGACCCACAGCCTGACCCATGGGCTGGCCCTGACCCACAGCGGGACCCACAGTGTGAGCCGTGGTGGGACCCACAGATGGGCCCACAGCCTGACCCACGGCTGACCCTGACCCACAGATGGGCCCACAGCCTGACCCACGGCTGACCCTGACCCACAGCGGGACCCACAGTGTGACCCTGACCCACAGTGTGACCCACGGCTGACCTTGACCCACAGCAGGACCCACAGTGGGACCCTGACCCACATCTCTGACCCATGGGCTGACCCACAGTGGGACCCACAGTGTGATCCTGACCCACAGCAGGACCCACAGTGGGACCCTGACCCACCCACAGCTGACCCATGGGCTGACCCACAGTGGGACCCACAGTGTTACCCTGACCCACAGCAGGACCCACAGTGGGACCCTGACCCACAGCTCTGACCCATGGGCTGACCCACAGTGTGACCCACAGTGTGACCCTGACCCACAGTGTGACACAGAACCTGACCCTGACCCACGGTGTGACCCTGACCCACAGTTCTGTCCCACAGATCCCAACAAATCCCAAATCCATCTGCACAGCTCCTGGGAAATCCCAGATTCCACCCCCCTCCATCTCCCCCTGGCACTGTGGGGCAGGACCTGCCCCTTCCACCTGTGCCCCCCCCCCCCC
>NW_020959150.1:12204-13956 GCF_003031625.1 Empidonax traillii | reverse complement strand
TTTCCCTGTTCCAGGTGTACCACGCGGTGGGAGCTGCAAGCTCTGCACCTCTTGCTGGAGGCAGTGACACGAGGACTTGGGTGCACTTAGGAGAGGGTGAGTGTGGGAATGGTTGGGGTTTGGCTGATATGATGCTATAGTCCTGCACTGATTTTGGTTTCCTTTCTTGGAGCTGACGAAGAGAAGAAGCCAGGGACTATAGGAAGCCCTGAGCCAGCCGAGGGGACGTGCTTTTGGAAGGTGGATGGACAGGTCTGTCTTTCTGCAAGATAAGTGGGGGCCTCTGAGACAGAGAGAGGATGAGATTCCCGTACAGGCTTGGGAATTACTGGGAGGGCTTTTGAAAATAGTGTAAGAAAAGGGATAGGGTTAGGGTTAACAAGGGTTAGGGTTTAGGGTGAGGGTGAGGGTTCGGGTTCGGGTGAGGTTTAGGGTTAGGGTGAGGATGAGGGTGAGGTTTAGGGTTAGATTTAGAGTGAGGGTTAGGGTTCGGGTTAGGGTGAGGGTTCGTGTTAGGTTTCGGGTTCGAGTTAACAAGGGTTAGGGTTAGGGTGAGGGTTCAGGTGAGGTTTAGGATTTGGGTGAGGGTGATGGTAAGGTTTAGGGTTAGATTTAGAGTGAGGGTGAGGGTGTGGGTGAGGGTTCAAGTTAGGGCTAGGGTTTGGATTCAGGTTTGGGTTAGGGTTCTGCTTAGGGTTAGGGTTCAGGTTAGGTATAGGGTTCGGGTTAGGTTTCAGGTTAGGGTTTGAGTTAGGGTGAGGGTTAGAGTTAGGGTTTCTGTTCGGGTTTGGGTTAGGGTGAGGGTGAGGGTGAGGGTTAGGGTGAGGGTGAGGTTTAGGGTTAGATTTACGGTGAGGGTTACGGTTCGGGTTCGGGTTAGGGTTAGGTTTAGAGTTTTTTTTACATTTACATCTAGGATTCAGAACGGGGAAAGAGACCTGCCAGTTCAAAGGTGCTTTGCAACTTCGCTCTTTGTGTAGTGCCAAGGGTTGTGCACCACCTTCTCTTGAGAGACAGAGGCTCAGCGCTTTCTTTCCTCTTTTGGTGGTCCCAGCATGGGGGTGGCACAGCAACCAACCACAGCCTCGAGAAAAGCCCCACCAGCCCCTCCTCCCTCAATCCGTGCCTCAGTTTCCCCACCCTGAGCAGCTCTTTGGGACCCAAGGGGTGGCATCATCCCGCCCCAGCACCACCCCTTCGAGTTCCTCTCCCCCACCAAGTTAGTGGGGCCCAGCAGACACGACCCCCCAGTTCCTGCACCCTGGGGACACGGGGGGCTCCCCTCAGCCCCCTACTCAACCCATCAGTCTCAGCCCATGGAGCCGACCTGGTCCTCCTCCATGTCCTGGCAGAGCCGGGGGTCGCAGGGCTGGGGACACGGACCCGAGGGTGGGGACACAACACTGTCACACGGAGGAGGGGACAGGAAACCAAAGCCCCGCTGCCCTCCTCACTCTTCTGACCTCTCCCACCCTTTTCCCGCCAGTTTAGGGGGGTCCCAGCACTTTTTGGGGTGTGCTGGGTGCCCTCCCAGAAGCCCCCAAACATCTTCGGAATCCCCCCTGATGTCACCACTGTCCCTGAGATGTCTCTGGTGTTGCCAATGATGTCACAGCTGTCCAGTTGGTGTCATCACAGTCCCTGTGACGTCACCAGACAGTTGTGGTGTCCAGTGATGTCACTGCCGTCCCATGAGATGTCATCACTCTCCCATGTGATGTCACTGCTGTCCCCAAGGGTGGTCCCTGTGTC
>NW_020959150.1:7459-10474 GCF_003031625.1 Empidonax traillii | reverse complement strand
TCGGGGCGTGGGGCGAAAATCGCCCTTGTCACGGAGCAGCTGCAGGCTCTGCTCCTCCGGTGATCCAACAGCGGCCCCTGCTGACCGGGATTGGAATTGCGACAAAAAGCCAGGAATACCAGACTCTCTCCTTTTTTGAGGCGGAGTTTTGGTACAGGATTATTTGGTCGTTTTTGTGTCCTTTCGTTGTTCTACCAATGCACATACATCCTTTAATAAAGGGCTGTTATTTTTGCTTTCTCCATACTTTTCTCTTGGAACCTCTTTTGGATTTACAATTGCTTAGAGGGAGGAGTTTGGTCTTCCTCATAACTTCTCCTCCTTAGGAAAACACTTGTGTTTCATTAAACTGAGAGAGATACAATGAGGAGGACAATGGCAGCACAGCCCTTGAGCACTGCCCCAAGCGGGCTGAGTTCAAAGGAGAGCTTGGAGTGGGGTTGGTCCCACTCGTGTTAGGGGGCAGAGACACGAGGACATAAGGGAGTGCAGGGCAGGGAAAGCATTCGAGGGAACTGGTGGGCAGGGGGATGTCTCCAGGCTGGGCTCTCCCGGTGCTCAGTGGCCCCATCTCTCCAGGACGAGGGTGATGATGGGGGCTCATATAGAGTGTTAGGAGCTGAAAAGTCATCTGGAGAGTCCAAAGGCATGACCCAGGATAGTGTTATGGTTTTCAGGACTGGAAAATGCCACAGATCTGGGAGGGGCAGAGTTTCCTCCCAAGGGATTCACATGAGGGGCATAGAGGTCTTCTCCTCTCCCACCTCCAGTCCCACACAGCTCCCTTTACGGAACCTGTCCTTGTACTCCCCATCCTCTGGAGAGCTGCACAAGTGTGTCTCAGATAGGACAGGAGAGTCCAGGGCTGCAGGATGACGCTCTGGTGGTTGCACTGGGAGGGTCAGATTTGGTGCATGCTGTTCCCATCCCTGGGGCACAGACACAGTTCAGAGACCAGTTGCAAGTGAATTATTGCAGAACAGATGAACAAAGGTGGGATGTGAGTCAGGGTGAAGGCAGTGTTCAAAACAACTGTGGCAGAAACGTGAAAGCACCGTCCCTCTCCCCTGCCTGCAATTGAGAACTAACTGGGGAGAGACAGCTGGAGTTTCAGGCCCACAGATTGGACTGGGAGATTTCAAGAAATCTACCAATTGACGGCATCAACAACATCTTCTGGAATAAGGGATGGAGCAAGAGGACAAAAAATTGCAGTTCAGGTGCCTGCAATATGTCAGGTCCCACCTGCTCAGCACAACCCCAAGCTGCAACCATTGCCAAACTCCTCCCTCAGACAGGGACCGTCCCCATTCAACCACCACCAGAGCACAGGGGCTTGAGGTTGCCCTTTATTTTCATTTTCTCACTGACTCCAAAATTTGTTGAAGACTGGAGACTAGTAGAATGCCTTCTCTTGGAGAGACAACTCCCCCAGAGATGACAGATGCTGGATCTGGGATTCCCAGGGTGTCTCAGTGTGTGCAGTACCTGGGGGAGCTCCAGGCTCTCAGCCTGTGCCTTTCTCCTCTCCGGCAGCAGGTCCAGCTCCCAGGCAGGCACAGCCTGTCAGTGACTCCCTCTCTCCCACCCAAGGTCCTTCAGCACTGGGCCAAAGCTGCCCAGTTGCCACCACGAGGACATTGGAAGGTTCATCAGCTGGCATTTATCTTGTCTCTAAGGTCATATCCTCCAGTAGATATTGGGGCTCTTGGAGTCCTGTGGATGCAGAGTAGGGTGGGGGCCAAGGAGAACGAGAATATTGCAAGGAGGATTTTGCTCCCAAGGGACAGGCAAACGCGGACCGTGCTCCGGGCTCGCAGTGCCTGCAAATGAAAGCCGGGGCTCTGCAGGTGCAGCGACCGCAGTAGGGGGTGAAGCAGGTCCCCCACTCGACACAGTCTATCCTTGTGGGAAACGCCCTCCTAAACATAGCCCTGCAGCAGGACCAGTCCCAGCTACTCTGCAAGGCACAAGAAGAGTCCTTTCTTCTCTTTGGCTTCCACAGATCTGACTTGATACCCTTAGAGAGGCCAGCAGATAACCCCATGCAAAATGTGCTAAAAGAAAAACCCACAGCGAGGTTTTCTCTCTCTTGAAACCACAAAGCACCACACCAAACATTGCACTTCTTCCCTCCACATGCCAGCAAAACTCTCAGTCGCACAGGCGAGATCCCCGCTGTGCGCTACAGCTCAAAAAGAGAAGCGTGCCAAGACAGAAGGCTTTCAGTGTCATTCCCCTTCCAACTGCAAGTTTCAAGGCACTGCCATTCGACTAGGAGTGAGTTTCCCTTTGCATTTTTTCGACTGTACAGCCCTCCACAGAGCGTTGCACGTTCTTCTCAGGTTCCAGGAGGGGGGCGAATGCAGCAAGGTCGCTTTGCCCGGCTCGTCTCATTCTGCGGCGGCTGTAACCGACACTCTCCACTTGCGGGTAAGCGCTTGTCTGTAAGCGCTTCAAAGTACGTCTAGCTGAGATGAACATGCAGCGCCCTTTCATATGTGCCAAGTGGAAAGGCTTCGAAGCAGAAAGGGACTGCAAATGCTTAGAAGCTTGCATTTCAACAGGGTAGACCCCAAAAACTTTCTCTCTTGCCACGCTTCCTCGTAGTGCCTTGTTTTCAGCTGCTTGTGCGCTAAAGCCCTTTCAAGCCAAGCAGAGTCCAGAATGTGCGCATCAGCCCATGCAGGGTGAAAGGAGCCAGACAACGAAACGTTGCTGCGTTCGGCCTCCTCCTTGCAGCCGAGAAGAACGCGCAGCGCCCTGTGGAGGGGTGTACAGTTGAAAGGATGCAAGGGGTAAAAGACTCCCACTCAAATAGGTGTGCCTTGAACTGTGCAGTTGGAAGAGGTGCGTCATTAAAAGTTTTCTGTCTTGACACACTTCCCTTTTCGAGGTGTAGTCTAAAGGAGCAGGGTGGATGGAGGTTGAGTGATGGAGAGTTTTGCTGGTACGCGGAGAGAAGAAATGCGGTGCTTGGTGTTGTGCTTTGTGGTTTTTAAGAGAGAGGGGATA
>NW_020959150.1:3183-5391 GCF_003031625.1 Empidonax traillii | reverse complement strand
CGTAAAGGGAGCTGTGTGGGACTGGAGGCAGGCGAGGAGAAGACCTTTATGCCCCTCATGTGAATCCCTTGGGACAAAACTCTGCCCCTCCCAGATCTGTGGCATTTTCCAGTCCTGAAAACAGTAACACTATCCTGGGCCATGCCTTTGGACTCTCCAGATGACTTTCCAGCTCCTAACACTCTATATAGAGTTCCCATCATCACCCTCATCCTGGAGAGATGGGGCCACTGAGCACCGGGAGAGCCCAGCCTGGAGACATCCCCCTGCCCATCTGTTCCTTCTGATGTTTTCCCTGCCCTGCACTCCCGGCTGTCCCCGTGTCTCTACCCCCTAACCTCAGTGGAACCAACCCCACCATGAGCTCCCCTTTGAGCTCAGCCCGCTTGGGGCAGTGCTCAAGAGCTGTGCTGCCATTGCCCTGTTCTGCTTTTCTCAGTCCCTGCTCTCTGCTCACACACAGCCCTGTGGAACTTCACAGAAGCACACCCAGTATTCCAAGTTGGAAGGGATCCACAAGGATCATCGAGTCCAACTCCTGAGCCTTCACTGCACCATCCTCCAGAGTCACACCACGTGCCCGGGAGTATCGTCCAAACGCTTCTTGGACTTGCACCAAGCCAGCGGTGCTGAACCCCCACACAGGCACCTCCTGCCCCCAGACAGCAGCATCTCCAGCTTCTGGGGAAGGGAGAGGGGATGCAGCCATCACCTAAGTTATCCCAAACAGGGTATTCACATCGAACCTTCATGTCTGCCTCACCCCTCCGGGAGGATTTGTGGGCATATGCTGGGAATTCCTGGAGGCGCTGCCATTGCTGGAGGAGCTGCGTTTCTGCTCTTCCTCCCCCTGTCTTGGTTTTAGCCCTCCAGAAGGAAACATTTGCTTAGAGAGGCCTCAAAACACCCCCAGGTCCTTCTCCATGAAATACCCTCCCTCCCAGTTTTGTGAAATCACCTGGTGCAGGCAGGGAAGGTGTCCACACAAGTTCTCAGAGAGGGACAGAGGCAAATGGAAAGAGCCTGCAAGATCTCTCTGGGCTGTAAACAAAGCACGAATTTGTATCTCTCTCAGTTTAATGAAACACAAGCGTTTTCCTAAGGAGGAGAGGTTACGAGGAAGACCAAACTCCTCCCTCTAAGCAATTGTAAATCCAAAATTAAGAGGCTCTAAGTGAAAAGTATGGAGAAAGCAAAAATAACAGCCCTTTATTAAAAGATGTAAGTGTATTGGTAGAGCAACGAAAGGACACAAAAACGACCAAATAATCCTGTACCAAAACTCCGCCTCAAAAAAGGAGAGAGTCTGGTATTCCTGGCTTTTTGGCGCAATTCCAATCCCGGTCAGCAGGGGCCGCTGTTGGATCACCGGAGGAGCAGAGCCTGCAGCTGCTCCGTGACAAGGGCGATTTTCGCCCCACGCCCCGAGAAGGGGAAGACAAAGGGGATGTTTCTGCCTCATCCAGGGAGAAGGGTCAGGTGATATGTCCCCCTGGAGAAGCTCTCTGTTCTCCAGGAGACGAGGAGCTGTGGACGTGTTGCCCTGCCAAGCCAAGCCAAGCGCAGGCAATTCCCCACCAGAACTGGTGCAGACGACCCCAGGGGTTGGCACAGGGCAGATTCCTGACGACAGGGACAAACCCACTGGGTGTTACAGGGATGTCTGTAAACCCCATTTTCTGTGGGGGTTGCCAGTGGAGTGGGAAACGAAAGGAGGAGAACACGGTGAGAGCAGGAGCTGGAGGAGCAGCCCCAATGCTCCCAGCTCCCAGCCCTTGCCCAGCCCAGCAAAGCCCAAGCAAGCCCAGCCTGGACCTGCCAGCCCCATTTGCCCAGCTCAGGAGCTCTGTCAGAGAGAACAGGCCGGGTTGGGCGATTCTCCCTGGGCACTGGCTGTGCTGGAGCGCTGCCTGGGCTGGCTGAGGGAGGATCTCACCGGAACAGAGCTTGTGCTGCTGTTCAGCTCTTGCACGTGAGGCTTTAGAGGCAAAAGGAAAACTCTTTCTTTCCCCTGCTGGCTGCAAGTCCTGCACAAGCCTCCGGCCCTGGGAAACAGGAGAGCTGCAGGGAGCTGGGCCCTCTGCCTTCAGTTTTGCTGAAGGGGGCAGCGGTGACATCCCAGGAGACCAGTGACATCCCAGGGCTCTGGTGACACCACAGTGGACATCAGTGGCATCACGGGGTGTCGTGGTTTTGCCCACCAGCCCA
>NW_020959150.1:0-1710 GCF_003031625.1 Empidonax traillii | reverse complement strand
CCTGGAAGCCAACACAGAGCGAGAAAGAGAGAGAAAAAGTTCCAGCTGCAACGAGAATAGTGCTGCTACTGAAGATCTATTACTAGAGAGAGAGAGCTGGAACTCCGAAAATAGAGAATGAGACTACGTCTTCTCCTTGGACTAGTATAAAAGGGGAAGAAGTATTTCTGTAAATATATAGCACTTCAAATTGAGTAGAAATTGTTGTAGATACAGTTCTTTAGTTTTTAATTCATTAGTAGTTTTTGTTTTACTAGTAACAAATGTTTATACTATTTTCCCCAAATCCTGTCTCTCTTTTGTCTGCAAAAACCTTCTCTCGACTAGTAGTAATTGAGTGGGGGGTGGAAAACAAATTGACCCAGAGCAAAACCATGACACGGGGACATGGTGCTACCGCTTGGGACAGAGGTGACATCACAGAGACAGCAGTGACATTTTGGGGACACAGGGACCACCCTTGGGGACAGCAGTGACATCACATGGGACAGTGGTGACATCTCATGGGACAGCAGTGACATCACTGGAGACCAGTGACATCACAACTGTCTGGTGACATCACAGGGACTGTGATGACACCAACTGGACAGCTGTGACATCATTGGCAACACCAGAGACATCTCAGGGACAGTGGTGACATCACTGGGGATGCCGGGGATGTCTGGGGGCTTTTGGGAGGGCACCTGCCCTTCAACACGGCACCCAGCACACCCCAAAAAGTGCTGGGACCCCCCTAAACCGTCGGGAAAAGGGTGGGAGAGGTCAGAATAGTGAGGAGGGCAGCGGGGCTTTGGTTTCCTGTCCCCTCCTCCGTGTGACAGCATTGTATCCCCACCCTCGGGTCCGTGTCCCCAGCCCTGCGACCCCCGGCTCTGCCAGGACATGGACGAGGACCAGGTCGGCTCCATGGGCTGAGACTGATGGGCTGAGCAGGGACTGAGGGGAGCCCCCTGTGTCCCCGGGGTGCAGGGACTGGGGGTCGTGTCTGCTGGGCCCCACTAACTCGGTGGGGGAGAGGAACTGGAGGGGGTGGTGCTGGGGCGGGATGATGCCACCCCTTGGGTCCCCAAGAGCTGCTCAGGGTGGGGAAACTGAGACACCTGCCAGAACTGCAAGAACAGACGCATACCCACCTCTGCCTCGGGGCCTTGGGAAAGGGCTGGCAAGGGAGAGGCCCAGGAGCCTTGGGACCTGCCCAGTTTTCCTCCTCCCGAGGGCCTCCCGTTTGTCTCCTGACACCCTGTTGGCCCCAGGCCTTGCAGGCTTCTGGCTCACGGCCCGCTGGCACCATCCCACCAGCCTGACCCCCCTCTTTGCCCTGTCTCCAGCCGCTGCTCCCTTTGATGGCAAGGCTCTATCCAAGGAAAACCCCGGTTATCAGCAATGGCACCTGTGTGATGACTGCAAGGCTCGAGTGTTCCAGGCAAGGGCAGGAGCACAGAGAGCCTGAGGAGCCAGGAGATGCCCTGGCTGGGCATCGTGCTGCTGTGGGACGAGTTGACAATTTTCAACCCCCGCGCTGTTCCACAAAGGCTGGGATGTCACAAGGCCCTTGGCTGGCAGCCAGGGGAACAAGGCTGTGATACTGGCACTGAACAAATCCATTGCCAGGCGTAAGGGGGATACTTTTGATTTAGATGATCAATGGAACAGGGAGGGGTAAGAAAGTCATTGTATTGGCATGTGACACCAGCCAAAGTATTGTACAAT
>NW_020959149.1:18861-20102 GCF_003031625.1 Empidonax traillii | reverse complement strand
ACGGCCTCATCCTCAGCGCCGTAGCCTGCGACCAGCACCTGCACACCCCCAGGGACTTCTTCCTGCTGCACCTCTCCCTCACAGACCTGGGCTGCATCTGCACCACTGTGCCCAAAGCCATGCACAACTCCCTCTGGGCCACCACAACCATCTCCTACACAGCATGTGCTGCACAGCTCTTTTTCTTTGCCTTTTTCATGTCATCAGAGTATTTCCTCCTGACCATCATGTGCTACGACCGCTACGTTGCCATCTGCAAACCCCTGCACTACGGGACCCTCCTGGGCAGCAGAGCTTGTGCCCACATGGCAGCAGCTGCCTGAGCCTCTGGGTTTCTCAATGCTCTGCTGCACACAGCCAATACATTTTCCCTGCCCCTGTGCCAGGGCAATGCCCTGGGCCAGTTCTTCTGTGAAATCCCTCACATCCTCAGGCTCTCCTGCTCACACTCAGGCTACCTCAGGAAAATTGGGCTCATTGTGTTTAGTGCCTGTTTAGGGTTTGGTTTTTTCATTTTCATAGTTTTCTCCTATGTGCAGATCTTCAGGGCTGTGCTGAGGATCCCCTCTGATCAGGGACGGCACAAAGCCTTTTCCACGTGCCTCCCTCACCTGGCCGTGGTCTCCCTGTTCATCAACACCTCATTCATTGCCTACCTGAAGCCCCCCTCCATCTCCTCCCCATCCTTGGATCTGGCCCTGTCAGTTCTGTACTCGGTGGTGCCTCCAGCCCTGAACCCCCTCATCTACAGCCTGAGGAACCAGGAGCTTAGGGATGCCATAAGGACAATGATGACTGGATGCTTTTCAGGAGCAATAAAGTGCCTGTGTTCTGGTGTGGAACTTTCAGAAAGGGGCTCCTTAATGGCCCAACCTTCCTGCTCAGGTTTTTGAGGGAGGTCAGCAGATTGTTCTTGAAAAAATTTCTTGTGCTATTAACTATATTATGTATATGCCTTCTAATTTATTGTCCACCTATTAAATTTGACCAAGACTTTTATAAATGATTATTTGTTATCTCTGAGTATTTAAACAAAATAAAGGACCCTGCAATGCCTTCTTTGTCCAAGACCCTTCTTCTCAGCTGTTCCTAAAGGACAGCACACTGCAGGACAGGGGGGATTGGCAAAGGGCAAGGGCACAAGAATCCCAGCACAGCAGCACTGCCAGGGAGCAGCAGAGCTTGGGCTTTGCAGAGCTGCTCTTTCCACTTCCACACTGGCCTTGTGAGCCCCTTTCTGG
>NW_020959149.1:10496-12241 GCF_003031625.1 Empidonax traillii | reverse complement strand
AGGGGCAGAGGGGGGGAAAAAAGGGTGACCTCCTTCCCAAATAGTTCCTCTCTGATGAAGTCTGAGCAGGTCTGGGCTGAGGGCAGAAAACAGGGCACAGGTAAACTGGGGCCAAGCGGCCAGGCTGAGAATGAAGCAACCTTGGAGCTTTTCTAACCCACACCTTGTCTCAGTTCAGGCAACAATGAAGTGTCCTGTTTCCCAGGAGAGGGAAAAGAAAAGGAAATAAAAAAAAACCTCCTCATCCCTCCCCAAAGACTTTGAGGCCCATCAGTCTGGAATGTGAGTCCCTGACCAGTTCTTTTGTGTTGCTCAATCACCCAAGGCAAGGCCAACCTGCCCATTCAACATCCCTCCCACAAAGTGGGGAGAGGGGGAAGGAAAACATTCAATGCTCAGTTCCTTTTTTCCTTAGAACAAGCAAATGTGTCCCACTGTGGGACGGCCATTTCAGCCCAGCACTCCTACAAGAGAACGACTGCCCTTCCACCCGGGAAAGAAAGCCCTGAGTCTGCGTCTCTCCAGTGCAGTTGCTGCACCACTCTCAGCACTGCACAAAGAGCAAGAGCTTTGTGTGCAGACACCTTTGTCTGGGAGGTGTCTTCATCTGTACTGAACCCTAGGCCTAAACTCAAAAAAACCTCTAAACCTAAACCTAATGGTAAACCCTAACCCCTAAAACTATCTCGTACTCTAATCCAAATGTTGCCTAAACCCTAACCCTAACCTAATCCTAACAGTAACCCTAACCCTAACTAATCATAGCCCAGAACACGAACCCTAACCTTGTCTCAGCATCTATCTAGTGCAGTTTGTGCACCACTCTCGGCACTACACAAAGAGCAATAGCCTTCTGGGCGGGCACCTTTGGACAGGAAACTATCTTAGACAGTAGTGAACCCTAGATCTAACATTAAAAAAAACTCAACACCTAAACCTAAACCCTTACCAAAATCATAACTGTATCCCTTATTCTAACCCAAATATTATCTAAACAATAACCATAACTTTAACCCTAACCCGAACCTAATGCTAACCCTAAGCCTAAACCCAAACCCATAACTGTAACCATATCCCTTACTCTGACCCAAACATTACCTATACAATAACTCAAACCCTAAGATGATTCTAACCTTAACCCTAACCCTAACCCTAACCCTAACCCTAACCCTGACCCTAACCCTAACCCTGACTCACCATCTACCCAGTGCAGTTGGGGCGCCTCTCTCAGCACTGGATAAAGAGGAAGAGCTTTCTGTGTGAGCACCTTTGGTCAGGGAGTTTTCTTCATCCTTATGGAATTTTGGCTGTCAGACGGCAGTTTCAGCCCAGCATCCCTACAAGGGAACGACTGGCATTGCACCCGGGAAAGAAAGCCCTGAGCCTCTGCCTCTCAAGCGCGGTTCCTGTGCCACTCTGGGCACTGCACGAAGAGCAAGAGCTTTCTGTGTGTGCACCTTTGGACCATCCGTACCAAACCATAGACTTAAACTTAAAAAAAAATCTAAACCTGAACTTAATGCTAAACCCTAAACCCTAACTGTAACCCTATCCCTTACTCTAACCAAAACGTTACTGAAAACCTAACCCTAACCTAACCCTTACCCCTAATCGTAATCCTAACCCCTAAACCCTAACCCTAAAACCTAAACCTAACCCGAACCCTAATGAAAGGGACATTGGTGACATCATTGGGGAAGAGTGTCATGACAGGGGATTAGTGAAAACAAAGAGACAGCTGTGAT
>NW_020959149.1:9075-10475 GCF_003031625.1 Empidonax traillii | reverse complement strand
CACTTGGATCCCAAGCTTACCTGAGCCGTTCTCACTCTGGCGTAAGCTCTCAGGGTCACAAATCTTCAACAGGACTCTGCCTCATTTCAGTCCTTCTCATGAAGTCTCGGCTTCCTGGTACATCCACAAGCTCCTCTGTGAGCCACATGGGGGTCTCCTCACCCCAACAATCTTCCAAAGGTAGCAGGGGTTTATTTTTTAGTCTTTTCCCTGCTGAGGAGAAAGAGTGAAAGGGGGAAGAAACAGCCCCCCCCTCCTTGGAACTTTTCTTCTCTCTCCTCCAGCTGCTGGCTTTGACCCTGGACACTTCTCTCTGCTGGAATTTCTTCTGCAGCGGTTTTTCATGCAAGGAGTCAGTCCTTTGAAGTTGTTGTTTGTTTTGGTTTTTTTTTCTCCACTCTCTTACATGAGAGATGGGGGGCTTTAGAGCCACATGTGCCCCCAGCCCACTGCTGGGGAAGGAGGGGGCCTGGCCCCTACCTCGGGCCTGTTGCCACTCCTACATGGCTCCCTAATTTCAACTGCTACTAATTTCAACTGTGCCACCAACCTTCTCTTCCGTTTTTTTAAATATATAATTAGCAAAGGCATTACTAAAGTTTTGATTGTCTTTTTATCCAGAAAGCCACCTGGACAAAACCACCCTCAGCCCCAGGGGCTGGCCAGCTGGGCAAAACCACGACACCATCTATCTCGTGCAGTTGGTGCAGGACTCTTGGCATGACACAAAGAGCAAGAGTTTTCTGTGCAGGCACCTTTGGTCTGCGAGGTGTCTTCATCCGTACTGATTTTTGGCTACCTGTCTCAGTTTAATGAGACAGAAGTGTTTGGCTAAGGAGGATGAGTTATGAGAAAAACCAGAACTCCTCCATCTAAGCAATTGCAAATCCGAAATTAAGAGGCTCTGATTGAGAAAGTGTGGAGAAAGGAAAAAAAATAACAACTCTTTATTAAAGGATAAATGTGTATTGGCAGAACAAGGAAAGAACACAAAGAAAACAACCAAACAATAATCCTATACCCCAAAGTCCCCTTCAAACAAAAAAGAGATCAGCTTGTGCTTTTTTGGTGCAATGGGAACCACAACCAGCAGGGGGCGCTGTTGGATCACTGGAGGAGCAGAGCCTGCAGTGTGCTCTGGTGTCCAGCAGGGGGCGCTGTTGGATATGGCGGTTGCCATTGGGGGGTCCCCGGGGGTGCAGGAGAAACCCAAAATGGAGATTTTCCCCCCACACCAAGAAGGGGAAAGAGGAGAGAAGGGGTTTTTCCCAAGGAAACTCACGCTGTCTGTGGCTGTTTGTGTGACTTCACTTTTTCTTTGATGTATGTAGGAAAAAAAACACTGCCAGAAACACAGGGGCAGAGGGGGGGAAAAAAGGGTGACCTCCTTCCCAAATAGT
>NW_020959149.1:4962-6533 GCF_003031625.1 Empidonax traillii | reverse complement strand
ACAGAGACAGCAGTGACATCATTAAAGACCAGTGACATCACAGGTGTCTGGTGACAATGAAAGGATAGTTGTAATGTCACAGACATAGCAGTGATGTCACCAGGGTCTGGTGACATCAGAGGGACATTGGTGACATCACAGGGAAAAGGTGCCACTGCTGGAGACAGTGGTGACACCACAGGGACAGCAGTGACATCACTGGGGACCAGTGACATCACAGGGGACTGGTGACAATGAAAGGTGTGATGTCACAGGGAAATCAGTGACATCAAATAGGACATTGGTGACTTCACAAAGGCAGGGGTGAAATTACAGGACCAACAATGACATTATTGAGGATACTGGTGACATCACAGGGACATGGGTGACACCACTGGGGGCCAGTGACATCACAGTGGACTAATGAGAACAAAGGCTAAGCCTCGTTGTCAGAGGGACATCGATGACATCACAGGAACAGAGATGAAATCACAGAGACAGCAGTGACATCACTGAGGACCAGTGACATCACGGGGAACTGGTGAAAACAAAGGGACAGCCATGATGTCACAGGGAGGTCAGTGAAGTCAAAGGTGTCTGGTGACATCACAGGGATATCGGTGACCTCATGAAGACATGGAGTCACCGCTGAGGACAGTGGTGACATCACAGAGACAGAAGTGACATCACTGGGGGTCAGTCACGTCACAGGGGACTGTTGACAAGAAAGGGACAGCCGTGATGTCAAAGGACATCACTGCCATTGGTCAATGGTGCCACGGCTCAGCACAGTAGTGACATCACAGAGATAGCAGGACATCATTGGGGACATTGTTGACATCACAGGGGACAGTGATGACACCACAGAGACATCAGTGGCATCAACAGGGGCATCTGTGACATCACAGTCGACATGGGTGACTTCACAGGGGAAGGGATGACATCGCAGAGAGAGCAGTGACATCATCGGTTACACTGGAGACATCACAGGGGATAGTGGTGACATCACAGGGACATTGGTGACATCACTGGGGACCAGTGACCTCACAGGGAACTGGTCATAACAAAAGGACAGCCATCACAGGGCTATCGGTGACATCACAGGGGACCGTGGTGACACCACAGAGACACGTGTGACACAACTGGGGACATCGGTGACTTCACAAGGCCAGGGGGGACATCACAGAGGTACCAGTGACATCATCGGGGACATTGGTGACATCACAGGGGACAGTGGTGACATCACAGAGACAGCAGGGACATAATTGCGGACCGGTGACATCAGAGTGACAACAGAGGGACAGCAGTGATGTCACAGGGACATTGGTGACATCAAAGGGGTCTGGTGATTTCACAGGGACATTGGTCACATCACAGGGACATTGGTGACATCACAGGGACACGGTGGCACTGCTGGGACAGCAATGACATCATTGGAGACCGTTGACATCACAGGGCACTGCTTACAGCAATGGGAAAGCCATGATGTCACAGGGACATTGGTGACATCACAGGGAGTGGAGGTGACAACACAAAAACACCAGTGATATCACTGGGGACATTGGTGACATTTCAGGGGGCAGTGGTGACAT
>NW_020959149.1:0-2627 GCF_003031625.1 Empidonax traillii | reverse complement strand
TGGGCTCGGCCTTGGCCAGCGGCAGCAAGTCCGTCCTGGAGCAGCTGGCATTGGCTCCACGGGGCAGGGGAAGCTTCTGGCAGCTTCCAACAGAAGCCACCCCTGGAGCCCCCCCGCTACCAAAACCCACCCACAGAAACCCACGACACCCAGTGACTCCCACTTGCCCCAGGATGGTCCCAGTTCCCATCAGCGTGATCCCAGTCACTCCCAGTTCATGCCAGTGTCCTCCAGCATTCACCCTGTCACTCCCAGTTACTCCCAGTTGCTTCCGGCATGATCCCAGTTGCTCCAAATATATTTCCAGTTGGCTTCCAGCATGGCCCCACTGGCTCCCAGTTCCCCCTTGCATAGTTCCAGTCACTCCCAGCTTGATCCTGGTCTCTTACAGTCACTCCCACTATGATCCCAGCCACTTCCAGTCACTCCCAATTGGATCCCAGTTGCCCCCAACGCGGTCCCAGTTGCTCCCAGTAGGATCCCAGTATGAGTCCAGTCACCCCCAGTATGATCCCAGGAACTTCCAGACACTTCCAGTACAAATCCAGTTTGATCCCACTCATCCCCAGTTTGGCTGCAGTCCCTCCCACACATTCCCAGTATTATTGCAGTCACTCCCAGTAAGACCCCAGCAGGGGCCCAGCTGCTCCCAGTATGATCCCAGTTGCCCCCAGCATGGTTCCAGTTGCTCCCCTTCACCCCTACTATGGTTCCAGTCTCTCCCAATGTTATCCCAGTCACTCCCAGCCACTCCCAGTATAGCTTAGTTGCCTCCAGCATGCTCCCAGTCAGTCCCAGTATGATCCCGGTCACTCTTGGTCTCTCCCAGTATATCCCAGATGCCCCCAGTGTGGTCCCACTCACTCCCAGTTCCCCCCAGTAGCTTCCAGCATGATCCCAGTTGGTCACAGCCACTCCCAGTCACCTTCAGTTTTGTCCTAGTCACTCCCAATATGATCCCAATCACCTCCAGTGTGATCCCAGTTGGTCCCAGTATATCTCACTTGGGCCAACATGGTCCCAACTGCCCTCAGAATGCTCCCAGTCACTCCCAGTATGACCCCAGCCACCTTCACTGTGGGCCCAGTTGATCCTATTATGATCCCAGTTGTGTCCAGCATGGTCTCAGTTGCTTCCAATTCCTCCCAGTGGGATCCTAAGAGCTCCCAGTTGCCCCTAGCATAGAACCAGCTGCTCCCAGTATGATCCCAGTTTGGTCTCAGAAGGATAAGAGTCACCCCCAGTATGATCCCAGAAACTTTGACACACTTCCAGTACAAAGCCAGTTTGATCCCACTCATCCCCAGTAGGGCTGCAGTCCCTCCCACACACTCCCAGTATTATTGCAGTCACTCCCAGTATGATCCCAGTATGACCCTAGTAGGGGCCCAGCTGCTCCCAGTATGATCCCAGTTGCCCCAGTCCCGGTTATTGGGGGGCACTGGGGGAGTTTGGAGGATCCCAAGGGGTGGAGCCGAGTTTGGGGGGGCAGAACCGGCTCTGGGATGGATCAGGAATGGGGACCCCCCTGTGTTCCCCCCGTGTCACCCGCTCTGGGGGGGCTTTGGGAGGGCACCTGCCCCTCAATAGGCACCCAGCTCACCCAAAAAGGGGTTGGGACCCCCCAAAACTTCCCCACAGCCCCTCAAAGACCCCCAAACACACTCAAAGCCCACCCAGGACCCCACCCAACCCCTTTTCTGGGGGGGCTTCTCTGGGCACTGCTCTCAACCTCCAGCAGTGACCTTGGGGGGTCCCAGCCAAGGCAGGAATCTCCACACACCCCCCAAGAAGGGTTCTGTTGGCACAACCTGCCCCTGGCAAAGGGGACTTGCCCTTTCTGGTAGAAAGGGATGGACTGACAGTCACTGGACTCCAGGGGTTGCCTCACCATCAGGGGGGTCATTTGGGGTGGGAGCAGCGGCCGAAGCTCTTCCCACAGTCGGGGCACTCTCAGGGCCTTCCCTTACTGGTGGGTCTGTTGGTGTCTGGTCAAGGCAGAGCTGTCGCTGAAGCTCTTCCCACACTCCCCACACTTGTAGGGCCTCTCCCTAGTGTGGATGCGCCGGTGGGTGATGAGGGTGAAGTTGTGTTTGAAGTCCTTCCCGCAGTCGGTGCAGCGGAAGGGCCTCTCCTCTGTGTGTATCCGCTCATGCTGGAGGAGAGCTGAGCTGGTCTGAAACCTCTTCCCACATTGCAAGCACTTGTAGGGCCGTTCCCCAGTGTGGATGCGCTGGTGTCTGATCAGGTTGGAGCTGTCACTGAAGCTCTTCCCACATTCCTCACAAGTGTAGGGCCGTTCCCCAGTGTGGATGCGCTGGTGTTTGATCAGGTCAGAGCTCTGCCTGAAGCTCTTCCCACATTCCCTACATGTGTAGGGCCGTTCCCCAGTGTGGATATGCTGGTGGGTGAGGAGGTGGGTGCTCTTCCTGAAGCTCTTCCCACATTCCAAGCACCTGAAGGGCTTCTCCCTGCTGGGAGGCTGCTCAGGGACCACCAGCTCGGAGCTCCGGCTCAAGCTCCGGCCGACTTCCCGGCACAGGACGGCTCTTTCCTCCTCACAGCTCCCTGGGCTGGCTTTGCAGCCCCTCCTCCGGGGGCATCTCCGGGCCTTTTCCTCCCCGCTG
>NW_020959148.1:8573-10487 GCF_003031625.1 Empidonax traillii | reverse complement strand
CCTTCCTTCAGTGTTTGTTTATTGTTGCTGAGACAGGCCATTTTTATATTTAATACTGTTTAGTAAAATCTGCTTAAAGAACCTAGTTATTTGTAGATTCTACACACAGAGTTTCTCCAAAACTTTCACCTGGAGTAAATTAACCACAGGAGGAAAATAGTTTGCAATGTAGAAATAGCAACAGACATTTTGTCATCATCGCTAACAAACAGAATTTTATCTGGACAACCACTGGAATTTGAAATATGGGTCATCCCAGCTTCCTTTCCACACTAAATCCTGTGAGAACTCTTGCATTTCAAATATAATATCATCAGTAGAGTACATCAGCAGTGCTGCTTTAAAATATCTTCTTTACTCTCTTATTAGATCCAATGAAGGAAATGTCTATAGACTTTCACGAACTTGTAAACTATTAGAACTTCTTCTAAATAGAAGATCATGAAATGCAAACAACTGTAAATAGAAGTGAACAGGAATTTCTTTTTCCATCTATTAAAAAATGCATTTACCTCCTGCTAACATTAGGTTCTGTTAAAGTAAAATCAATAAAAGTGTTTGAATTTAGGGCTGGCAGTAAGACACAGCCAGTGGCTCTAAATGACCCTGGCTGAAAGGGCCAGGAGCTGCTTAGGAAAGCACAAGGTATGTTGCTTCTTCCTTTGCCATTGCTGACTTTTTTCGAATGAAGTCATCACACTGCATAATATTTCTGCATCTGTTCCTTCTTCATTCATCTACAGTGCTTTTCCCAATGTATTTCTCAGGGACAGTGCACTAATTGATATATTAAGTGCCATCTATATATACATTTTCTGAATAATAATTTGAATAAGATCAACACCTGTGTAAGTAACTAGAGAAAAAGAAAAGGCATAACTGGTGCTTAAGACTCAAAACTAAAATAAAATTCAATTTAATTTTTTTTAAACAGAAACAGGAATTTTTTCCTATGTGCACATAAACTGTCTACCTGTTGAAATGTAAAAGGATACTGCTGAAGCCTGGATGCTAAAGTTTGGAGCCATTCTGCGGGAACACCACAAACTCCAGGCAATGATTACTCTATAGTAATGGTTTCCCTTTGCTTCTCGCAGAATACTATTAATGCTCAGGATCAAGAAAAGTTTGATAGTGTTCCATTAAGAAAGAGTGAGGAACATTAGTTTATTTCCCCTTATAGTAGTGCAAATCAGCACACCTTTAAGGGCATCACAGATATGGCTGTATAGTTTTTATGCATTTCATACATTCACAGTCCCAAGTATCTGCCCATTTGCAAAACCCTGAGAACAAATACACTTCCAGCAATGAAGGTACACACATTTACATCCATGGATCAGCCAGACTTCCTCTCTGTGCTTTCAGTATTATATACGTAAATTATCTCATATGCATGTGAAAATTAAGGCCTTATTTCTCTAGGTTTCTCTTCTGCTTGCTCCATAGTCTGCACTCAGAACACAGTATATTTCCTCAGAGTATTTTATGATGTGAATAGCTTTAAGATACCTATTTATGAAGGCAACTGGCTCTTTATCACTCCCAGGTATGAGGTCACAGAAGAGTTGACCCTTCACATTTGGAGATCCTACTCATCCTGGAACATCACCTAGTCATATGATTTGTGTAGTATTACATGTGGTTTCAAGTGAAAGATGTGGACAAAGGCAAATCTCAAGTTCTGTGATCAATAATGGGTCTACTACCCCTAATTGAGTACTGGAAATTTGTACTGACATTTGTACTGACAATCCTGAGCAGTTATGAACAGAACAGAGATGTTCATGGGTTTTCCCGCTGAACCAGAGAAAGTACAGCCCAAAAACCAGCAAGGATTAAGAATGCCACAAGGAGAGAAAGTTGTTTGGGGTTTTTTTTGGTTGGTTGGTGTTTGGTTTTTTTTTTTTTTTT
>NW_020959148.1:0-1708 GCF_003031625.1 Empidonax traillii | reverse complement strand
ACATGGCTTATAAGCCTGCTTAGCTGCAGTTTTTGTCACTAGATGGCAGAAAAAGATGAGTTATCTTGTATGATTAAACTAGTATTTTAATATATGAACAGAATGAACTAGATCTGTATATTGTAGCTGACCAGAAAAAACGTAAAACCCACTCACTAAACTCTGCCTTCCTATTGCCCTATTTAAAAACGACAATCTAACTTTATGTTGATAACTTAAGATTATTATGTTCTCTTCTGAATCTGCTTCCCAGATATGATCATTAAAGCTAAAACAAAACAATGCAAACCCTTTAATGTAAAAAGCAGCAGAGAATAGAGGAAGCATATTTAATTGCTATGTGTGGGAAAGCCCATTGCTTGTATTTACTTTGCTAGTTAATATTGACACTGGTAACTGAAGGACCACCAATTCCTTCCTTGCACATCCAGACACCCTGCTGAGTTCAATGGGAACATGAAGTGTGGAAGATTTTGGCTCTATCCGAAGCATCCTCAAGTCTAGGGGAAGGTTCCTGTCTACTTCTTCAGGGCTGGGATTAGTCTTTGAGAGGAGGCATCCTCTGAACAATAAGCATTCAGCACAGAGTAGCCAGCACAGGGTGCTGGGGGTCTGTGAAGCACTAAACAAATAAATGACACACATTCCATTTCTCGTTTGCCCCAGGGTTACACACACGTGCGGTACTCGGAAAAGATCAGAGCTTTTCCCTGGGAGGCCAGCCACACAGATTGAGAAAGCCACACTAGATAATCTCTGCTCACCCTTTCCATCAAAAGGGCTCAGCTGTAAAAGCTTCTTCACATGTGCAATAGATGAAACAACATTCTGGAGACAGGCTTCATTTTGTGCCCAGCACTGGACTCTCCTAGATGTTTGATACTCCACATCCTTCTGCAAACGGCAGTTCCCATTAGACCACAAAATACAGTAAAATTTGTCCTGGCAGGCACACACATAAACCATCCTAGGGTATCGTAGTGTTTGTTAAGTGCCTGCTTCATGAGTTCAAAGAAATGTATTTCCACACATCCCTAGGAGACCTATGTAGGACCAAGGGTTCATGGAAACACTTACTCCATGGACTGGTCTGTGCCACATGGTTTTGGCTGCAAGTGCCATCCAGACTATTTTGTTAGTTTAGCTCCTAACAGACTTTCATGCATGTTCAAAGTTCCTGGTGGGATAGCCCAGTTTGGTGGATGGCCAGTTGTGTGGGTCAGGGAGCTGTAGAGAAAAATGAAAGAGACATCCTCTGAAACTTGAGGTGTGACCAAAACTTAGAAAGTTTGCACTTTACTGGCTGATCAGTGGCTGACTCTAATTAGATTCACAACCAGGTCAAGATTTTAATGTACCTAGCTATTTTTTTTTTCATTTTGTATTAGAAGCAATGATCCTTATGAAAACTTCTAAAAAATGAGGAGGTTCACAACATCAGTCAGCATACATTATGACTATTTTTTCCTTTACTATCGTACTTGTGACATTTGGGTTCAGGCTAAAAACAAAAAGCTTGCTTATAATCTTGGACTAACATAAGGGTTAAAATAGTACTTCAGGGAATGTGATGAGTCTCTGCTTGTGGAGCCCCATAGAAAATTTGTTTGTTCTGTTTAAGTAATTCCAATTCAAAACTGCATGACCCTTTTTTTTTTTTTTTTTTTTTTTTTTTTTTTTTTTTTTTTTTTTTTTTTTTTTTTTTTTT
>NW_020959147.1:8297-10489 GCF_003031625.1 Empidonax traillii | reverse complement strand
ATAATATTGCAACAATGATGGATCCAGGGCAGTGTATTTTCTGATGGCAGCTCTAAGTGTGTCTAAGAATGCCGTGGGGGTCTCGTCCCGTCCTTGCCTTACATGGTACAAGGCAGCCCAATTCACTGCTTTGGGTGTAGGGCTTCACAATCCCACCTGCACCAATCTTCTATACTGATCCAATAACTTAGAATGGTCAGGGTTGTTCGGGTCCCAGTTAGGTTTTCCTACTGGAAAAATTTCATCTATGTCTCCTCTTAAAACATTTGTTGTAATCTGTCCTTCCACATGATTTCTTGCTGCTTTTATTGAAACAGGAAGGGTTAATCGAAATACTTTTACTTTAAACCCATAAGAGCCCCCCTACCCCCCTGTACGACTTATAGTTTACCAAAAGCTATATTTCGTTTACTGCAAGCTACATTTCGTACAGGAAGACTTTGTCCCGTGCTGGGCACGAGACCTTAAAGGAACCACAACAAACACTGAAGAAAGAACCCAACGCCCATAAATCTCATCCAGAGGAGCCAAGGTGACATCTCAATAGGTAAAATAGGCCCAAAGCCAAGGGTTTCTTTAAGGCTGAGTGATCAGAACACAGGAACAATAGAAAGAACGAAAGGTCCCCGAGGTGAGGTAAGGATGAGGATTAAAAAACAGCCCCCAGGATGAAGGCAAACAGGAACTCCCACCAAAATATTCCTCAAAATGGAAACCACGCCTCAATCTCCGCCCTAACTTCACCTTTTATGAATATTGTAATCAAATGATGCAATAATATGAATATGTAAAGTTATGTTGTAATCATGATCAAGACATTGTATAAATTGCCTGTTCTTACTGAATCACTTTGGAGTTTTTACCTGGCCTGAACGGGTAAATCTCCCCAGCGTCGTCGATAATCAATAAATACCTTGCTGCTTATGGACTTAAAACTCTGTCTCTGAGCAGTTTTACTCACCTGCCCCTTTTTCTGGGCATCAAGCTAAAACTGTGTATGAGCATCAGTGAAATCTGTAGTGGGATAGGAGTGTATCTGCGTTAAGATATATTTGTATCCATTCATTTGTGGGAAATATTTATATTTGTTCATTAATAAAGTATGCATGATTGTGAAATGTGTGAAATATGAATGTATTTATCTTTCTGTGTTTAGATCCTGGTCAAGGCCATGGCAGTCGATGTCTGGCCTTGTTTGGCAGCAGGTGGTGCACGTTGAGTCCCTTGGTTTGCTCCTTAGGCCCTGGCCAGGCTTTGGGTGGAGAAATTACACCCTTGTTCCTTAGAGTTGGTGTCTGTGTGTCTTGTACTGACCCCTCTTCCCCTGGAGAAGCAGGGTCCAGTGTGACACTGCAAGGGCTCATGGAACCCAAGCAATTTTGGGACAGGGTGGAACCTGGTGGAATCAAGGGGTCATTGTGACATTTCCAAACCTCAGGGAATCAAGGGGCCACTGGGACTCTGCAGGGCCTTATGGAATCAAAGGAATTCAGGAACTCTATGGAAACTCATGGAACCAAGGAACCATTGTGACATTGATGGGCCTCATGGAACCAAAGGAACCCTGAGATATTTTGGAACCTTTTGGAATCCAGGGTCCATTATGACACTGCAGGGCCTCATGGAAGCAAAGGAAAACTGGGACACTGCAGAACCTCGTGAAAGTAAAGGGTCATTTTGACATGGCAACAAAAAAAATTGAACCATTAGAGAGTGTCCAAAGGAGGCAACAAAGATGAGGAAGGGCCTTGAGAAGTTCAGTTTCTAAACCAGCAACACTTTCAAAGATCTGTTTATGAGCTGACTGCCAGATCATGGAGGAGCAGCTTGTGGCTGGTGTGTGTAGGAGCCCAGGAGAGCAGGAGCGGATGTGAATGTGTCACACACCCACAGCCAGAGGGCTCTGGAGCCAACCAAGGGCTACTGGAGAGAACAAGATGTGACTGGAGCAGGGTCCGTGCGGAGATGGGGCAGCGCTTTCCTGGGACAAACATCCCCGTTCCAGTCCCTGCAGGCACAACAACCACAGAGCATCAGCACAGGAGTGTCCTCGGAGAGCGTGGGCAGTGTCTCCAGGACCCCTTTCCCTTCCCACCCTTGTGTGAGGAGGATCTGGTGGGATTTGGGGGTGTCAGGATGGAACCACGGGGGAAGGGCTCATCTGACTTCTCCTCCTTTACGTTCACGGCCAA
>NW_020959147.1:0-1441 GCF_003031625.1 Empidonax traillii | reverse complement strand
GCTGCAGCATCCCAGGCACATCCCAGCAGGGTTCCCTTCTGCCAGGGCTCCTGCAGGGCTGGGAAGCCGGGCTGTGCCCCCCAGGCTGCCCCAAGCTGTCCTGCAGAGCAGGGTCCTGCAGCCCAGGGGCTGTGCCGGGGCAGCAGCTCTGCCACCTGCCAGGGGCAGCCTCAGCCGGGCTGGGGAGCTGCTCCCAGGGCTGGGGGAGAAGGGCTGTGGGGAAGCAGCAACCTCTGGAAGGGCAGAGTAGGATCCTTCCAATGCCAGAGGACAGAAGGTTTCAAAGCTGTTCACAGCTCCAGATGACTAAAGGAGATCGTACAAGAGAGTTTAAATGAAGCACAGGATGTCAGGGCTGCCTGACTGGTATGTGCCCTGTCCTTTCTACTTTTGCTTTGGGTTTTCTGTGTAGGCAAAGGGACGTAGAAGTTATTCTCTCAGTCCATGAGAAGGAACTGAAATTTCAAGTCTTTTTCTTCTTGAGGTGAATGAAGCAGGGATTATAAGGAATCACCATCCCGTACCTCACAGGTAGCATCGCAGACCCTTTACCAGCCACCTCAGCATTGCTCTGACGTTGCCATCAGAGCCTGCCCAGGCAGAGCTGCCCCTGGGCAGTGCCCGGTGCTGCTGGGAGGGTTCTGCAGGGCAGAGCTGAGCCCCCAGGGCTGGGATGGGCTCTGGCAGACCTGCAGGGCCCAGCCCTGGGCCCAGGGAAGCAGCTGCTGGCAGGGACAGCTCCAGGCAGCAGAGCCCTGGGCAGGGAGTGGGGGGCAAGTGCCCCCAAGGTCTGGGGGAGGAGGCGTTTAGGCAGCTTTGGGAGCCCTTCCCTGCAGCTCTGCTGGGCACTGAGTGCTGGGCCATGGAAATGAGGATTCCTGCACTGGAAAAGAACCTTCCCCAGGTGTGATGGTAAAAATAGAAAACACAGGTACAATTATTCTAAGGAGAGACTAAACTTCTGCTCTGCATTCCCAGTTCTTCTGAGTCACGGGGGAAGAGATGGAACTTTTGTATTCAAGGTCTGTTATATCTGACATTCCTTGTATGTGTGAGAGCTCTACCAAAACAGTTCCATGTTGCACTGCAGCAGAGACAAAACTGACTCCTTGGTGTGCATTTGGTGACATTTGACAGATTGATTTCTTTTGAAAATGGAGTTTATTTTTTCCAGAGCTCTGTCTTAACTCTTTCCTCTGTTTCTTTTTCTGAACAGACCCTGTGCTAAGGAAGAACCAATGTCCAACAGCAGCTCCATTTCCCAGTTCCTGCTGCTGGCATTCTCAGACAGGCGGGAGCTGCAGCTGCTGCACTTCTGGCTCTTCCTGGGCATCTCCCTGGCTGCCCTCCTGGGCAACGGCCTCATCCTCAGCGCCGTAGCCTGCGACCAGCACCTGCACACCCCCAGGGACTTCTTCCTGCTGCACCTCTCCCTCACAGA
>NW_020959146.1:8083-10496 GCF_003031625.1 Empidonax traillii | reverse complement strand
TCTTTCCACCTTCCAGCCTGCGCATTGGATTTTTTAGGTGAGACACAGTGTGCGCGGAACTGAGCCCACCCTTTAATCCTGAGGTTCGTCTGCCGGGGCCAAGCACGCTTGGACGGTGGCAGCGAGGTCCTCAGGACGTAGATGGATTGCCTTACAGGGCTAACGAGCTCCATCTGCCCGGGGAGGGGCCCCGACCGGGCATCAAACCCGGGTCTCTGCAGTGACAGTGCAGTGTCATTTCCCCTAGACCACCGGGGGCTCCCAGGCCTAACAGAATAATAAACAATGAAAAGACAAACAGAAAAAATGAAGGAAAAGGAAAATTCTCACAATCTCTTTTACCTGCTACTAAAGCTTTTAAAAAAGCAGGACTCTCACCCGGAGGAAAGGAACTTATAAAACTGGTAGAAGCATCCTATATCGCCCTCAATCAGTCTACATCTAATATAACAAACTCCTGTTGGTTATGTTATGACAATGAGCCACCATTCTATGAAGGAATAGGACTAAATATCACTTTCAGCCTAAATAAAAAAAATAATCCTGAACAATGTAAATGAAACCAAAGAAATATAGGACTTACTATGCAGCAGGTAAGAGGATATGGAGCATGTATAGGGAATGTACCCCTAGGCAGAGATGAGTTGTGCAGTTTCAAAGTATTAAACCCAAATAAGAGAAAATATCAATGAGCTATACCAAATAAAGGGGGATGGTGGATATGTTCAAAAATGGGTTTAATGCCGTGTGTGTTTTTACCGAAGTTTAATGAAAGCAACGAATTTTGTATGCAAGTTGTAGTAGTCCCACGAATGATTTATCATTCTGGGGAGTCAACTTTTGAACAGTGGGAATCAGACTATCACAGAATACGAAAGCGAAAGCCAATTACCCTAACCATAGCCATGCTGCTGGGATTAGGGGCAACAGGGACCGCGACAGGAATCACCTCCCTTATTCAACACAAACAAAAACTTATGACTCTAAGAGCAGCAGTAGACGAAGACTTAGAAAGAATTGAAGAGTCAATCTCTTATCTGGAAAAATCTCTTACCTCACTCTCTGAGGTAGTGTTACAAAATAGAAAGGGACTGGACCTGGTGTTTTTAAAACAAGGGAAATTGTGTGTAACGCTGGGAGGGGAGTGTTGTTTTTATGCCAACCACTCAGGGGTCATCCAAGAATCTATGACAAAATTGCGAGATGGAATAACTCAAAGAAAGAAAGAAAGAGAAGCACAACAAAATTAGTTTAAGTCATGGTACAACCAATCTCCTTGGTTAGCAACTTTAATCTCCACTTTAATAGATCCTCTAACTATATTACTAATAGCATTGACCTTTGGTCTGTGTATCTTAAATAAATTTATTACCTTTGTCAAGAACCGGATAAATATAATACAATTAATGACAATGTCCCAACAAAATAAAGACAGAGATGAAATAATATCCAGGGAAAAACAATCTCCAATTTTAAATGCAGCAAGGGAAGTAGTAAAAAGATTTGATGAGCAATTTTCTGATGAAATAGAAAAAGGGGGGACTGTAATAGGTAATACTGAGCAAAAAGTATAATATGCTCATCAAATCAGGGAGTTAAAGTTTAATTATGCTTGTTACAATGAGCCAGGCAAGGACTGTGCTCACAAGAGTGTTCTCTGTTATGAAGTGGGCAATTACAAATGGGAAAGTTACAGCATTGTAATAATTGTATGGTTGATTGTGAAATTGTCATGAATTTGTATGTCTTGTATTCCACGAGTTTCCACTTTGGGCATATTCATATTAGAGGAAAAAGGAGATGGTAGCAAAAGCTAAGAAGAAAGGACTCGACCCCCTCCCCCTTCTGGAGATTTCTATGAGGCAGCCTCTGAGGACTACGGTTTAACCAATTCATTGGTTGAACCTAGATGGCGAGATGGAGCCCGCGGAAGCAAGAACCAATATTGGAAAAGCCCGCGAAATGGACTCCAATAAAAAAATCGACAAAGACTCGAGGGGTGGAGAAAAGAGGGAGGTATAAAAGATTGACCGTTGATCTGTCACGTTGCAGACTGGTGAGGAAAAAAGTTTCCTCCGGTCGCCCAGCGCGCTGTTTTGTTTATCTGCCTTTAATAAATCTCTTTCATAATTTTTAAAATTATCTTTTGTCATTTTTGACTATAACACAAGAATCTTACATGGGGGAGATTCTCTGCTCTGCCCTGCACACCCCATGCTGGGGTCAAAACTCAGCCTCTCCACTTCCCTCTCCTAAGGGACTTGTTCTTAGACGTCTCCTCCCTACGTTCAAAAGCCCTCCTGGCAATTCCCAAGCCTGTACCCGGCTCTCATCCCCTCTCTGGCTCAGAGTTCTCGACTTATCTTGGAGAGAGCTTGGCCTGTCCATCCACCTTTGCCATGGTTTTGCCAAA
>NW_020959146.1:4723-5973 GCF_003031625.1 Empidonax traillii | reverse complement strand
GAGATAAAAGCTCATGTAGTCGAAGCCCCTGGACATGGGAGAGTGACATTTTCACTTAATTCAGGCTGCTCAAAGTTCCCAACCTTGGACAAATCCTCTTCTCTGGAAACCTGTTGCAGTTCTTACCAGCCCCATTGGTAAATATTTCTTCATTTTATCCAATATAAAGCTCCCCTATTTCAGTCTAAAACCATTGCCCCGTGTTCTGCCACTACAGGCCTTGGTAAAACGTATCCCTGTGACTATCTTAGACTGTGAGCACCGTGTGTTCACCTGCAGACACCTTGGAGAGTGCTCAGAGATGTCTCTGAAAAACATTTTTCCCCATCTTTCTCAGAGGCCTCTGTGGTGGTGCATCCTCCCCTCACTGTCCTCAGGCCTGGTCGATGATCTCAGGAGCTGCTGACAAGCCTTGACCAAACCAGCTGAGCAATGAAGAGCCCCTGGACTGGACCAGGGCTGTGGTGAAGTGTCCCTGGACTGGGCCAGGGGCTCCTCGATGATACAGGTGGGAACAATCCTGAGCGGAACACCAGAGGAACACAAGATAAACAGTCATCCGAATATAATTTGAAATATATTTTTTTTAAACTCCAGAGTAATTCCTGACACGAGGATGGAAATTCAGCAGGTAACTAAAGCCAGTGCCCTTGTGAACCCACACCCAGCAGTGCTGAGGGAGGCCCTGGGAGCTCCCCAGCACCTCCCTCTCAGTGGGACACCTCTCGCAGCCTCTCAGACCTCGAGAACCCTCCAGTTTGCAACACTCCAAAGAGTGTCGCTGATGCCCAGGACAATTCTGATCCCCCTTAACAAACACTCCTCCAGCTGTGACCCTTGTCTGGTGGGAAACACAAAGGGATGTGTGGGGGTGTTTCACTGACAACAGGACAATTTTGGAGAGGGACCTTTACACACCCAGAACTTGATGTGTCCACACATCTCTGCCTGGGTGTGGGTGTGAATTGACTGTGGTGTGAATGATGTCATTGTGAATCTATATTCCATCACTGTTAAAATTGTAGTAAATGCTATTGAATCACTTGATAACAGTTTAATTAGTCAATGATTATATTCTACTGATCTCTTTTGCCTCCATATATTTGTATCCAAAACCTTTGTACTGTGACCCTCTTGCATCCCAAGGCTCTGTGTAAATCACTCCCTTCCATAAAAAAAAAAAAAAAAAAAAAAAAAAAAAAAAAAAAAAAAAAAAAAAAAAAAAAAAAAAAAAAAAAAAAAAAAAAAAA
>NW_020959146.1:0-1814 GCF_003031625.1 Empidonax traillii | reverse complement strand
GCTGAGGAAGCAACTTGGACAGAGATATCAGGGCAGGGAACTTTATTTTCTTCAAATGTACAGAGAACTAGCCTTTTGAAAGTCTTAGAATTACAGAAGAATCGTAGAAATTGATGTAGAAATCCTATGAACAATGTCATTCATTAGTGAATAACATTATTAAAGTAGAAAAAGAATTAAGAAAATGTACTGAACAAAAAAGGACACATAGGAGAAAAAATGCTTTAATTGCAATGAATTACACTAAGAATGTTTTATAGAAAAAAAGGCAGACTTTACAATTGTCTTTAAATGCAGCTCCCACTTTCCTAAAGGAATCTTTCACTTCCTGGTTCCTCAGGCTGTAGATAAAAGGGTTCAGTTCTAGGGGAACCACTGAATACAGAACTGACAGGGCCTAATCCAGGGATGAGGAGGAGATGGAGGGGGGCTTCAGGTAGGCAAAGAATGAGGTGCAGAGGAACAGACAGACCACGGCCAGGTGAGGGAGGCACGTGGAAAAGGCTTTGTGCTGTCCCTGCTCAGAGGGGATCCTCAGCACAGCCCTGAAGAAGTGACCCAGTCCATGCAGTGTCCTCAGAAGGTCCCACAGAATCCTGGAGATGCTGTCAGGGAGGCCAGCTCTGCTTCACAAGTTCCCAGTGCCTGTCCCTGCCTGTGCTCAAAGGGCTCCCACCCCCAGGACTGTGCTCAGAGAGCACTCAGGCCTTGCAGCCAGAAAGGGGCTCACAAAGCCAGTGTGGAAGTGGAAAGAGCAGCTCTGCAAAGCCCAAGCTCTGCTGTTCCCTGGCAGTGTTGCTGTGCTGGGATTCTTGTGCCCTTGTCCTTTGCAAATCCCCCCTGTCCTGCAGTGTGCTGTCCTTTAGGAACAGCTAAGAAAAGTCTTGGACAAAGAAGGCACTGCAGGGTCTTTTTTTTTCTTTAAATATTATAGAGCACAACTCATCATTTATACATCTCTGGGTCAAATTCAGTGAGTAGACACTAAATTCAAAGGCAAGTGCCTAAGAATATTTAATTGCATATAAAATTATTTCAAAGAGAACCCAGTGATCTGAAGAAAAAACCTGAGCAGGAAGACTGAGCCATGAAGGAGTCCCAATTCTGAATGCTACACACAAGAAAACAGGCACTTTTTTGCTCCTGAAAAGCATTCAGTCATCATTTTCCCTATGGCATCTTTGAGCTCCTGGTTCCTCAGGCTGTAGATGAGGGGGTTCAGGGCTGGAGGAACCACCGAGTACAGAACTGACACAGTCAGATCCAGGGATGGGGAGGAGATGGAGGGGGGCTTGAGGCTGGAAAATATGCCAGTGCTCACAAAGAGGGAGACAACCACCATGTGAGGGAGACACATGGAAAAGGCTTTGTGCCGTCCCTGCTCAGAGGGGATCCTCAGCACAGCCCTGAAGATCTGCACATAGGAGAAAACTATGAAAATGAAACAACCAAACACTAAACAGGAATTAACCCCAATGAGCCCAATTTCCCTGAAGTAGCCTGAGTGTGAGCAGGAGAGTTTGAGGATCTGAGGGATTTCACAGAAGAAGTGGCCCAGGGCATTGCCCTGGCACAGGGGCAGGGAAAATGTATTGGCTGTGTGCAGCAGAGCAGTGAGAAACCCAGAGGCCCAGGCAGCTGCTGCCATGTGGGCACAAGCTCTGCTGCCCAGGAGGGTCCCGTAGTGCAGGGGTTTGCAGATGGCAACGTAGCGGTCGTAGGACATGATGGTCAGGAGGGAAAACTCTGCTGAGATGAAGAAGACAAAGAAAAAGAGCTGTGCAGCACATCCTGTGTAGGAGATGGTTGTGGTG
>NW_020959145.1:0-10496 GCF_003031625.1 Empidonax traillii | reverse complement strand
TCATTCTTCCTGCAAGTACTGTGCTGGTCCTTGTCTCTGCAGACTCAGTGATACCTCAGAATGCTCTGATAATGCTGACAGTGTCAAGGATGTGACTTGGATGCTGCTGTCAGTGAGCACAAAAATGAGAGCTCTGTGGGCTAAAGATGGGATGGCAGTGATAGACTGTCCTGTTGTGATCCATATAGACATACGGATGTTCTATCCAGGGCTAGGGACTCAAGCTCGCCCACATTCCCACACTGAAGTCAGCAGGCAGTTCCCACACTGCCCCCAGTCTCCTCCCTACAGCTACCAGGAGAAACTGATAAGCCTTTAATAAGGGGTGAGATGGGAGGAGAAAGAAAGCTTTTCATGACAACATTTTGCTAAAATAGGAGTAGGAAGCATTTTTCTTGCATTAGATAAGGACAGCCAAAAGAGATACAGAAACAAAAGGAAGGCATGTGTGCTATAGCAAAACCGAAAATTTATTTGGAAATTGTCCATCAAACATCAAGACTGCTTCCATCACTGCTTTGTTACAAGATAAAAAGATTACTTCATATCTTTGAACTATATATTCCAAATATAGCAGCGGCTTTTCTTTTCAACAATATTAATGGTGTTGAGTCATATTTATAATTCACTCTAAGCTCCTCAAACTGCAAACTTCTCATAATGACAGCCTAAAAGCCACCAGTTACATAATGTCAGCAACAGCAGAAAAACAGAAAAGGAAAAAATGGTTAATGTCCAAAACATTTCAATTGTGTATGTATTTTTATTGTGAAAACAGTGATTTTTATCTTCTCCAAAATTCCTGACTCCAATATAGCTTCTCAGGAACTAAAAAGCAGTGTCCAATGCTATGCAATGTTGTGTAGTCTAACTAACCCTATATAAGCAAATACCAAAAGAAGTCATGAACAGAAATCAGGTCTTGGCCGAAATTATACGCAAATACCCACTGTCTGGAAACACCGTCAAAAAGCTATTTTCTGTATATCCCATGTGCCTGGAATGGAAGCATCTCGGGATGAGACTGAATGCAAGAAGATCCTCTGTTCTACAGCAGTACACATATATAAACCTATGCTGTATTGCTACTCATGACTGCTTGCATTGATTCAGAGGATTTTTCATTGTACCAAGACCACCAGGAGAAAAATAGCTTATTCTGAATCAAAGTTATCTTAGCATAATGATTTACTGAGGCTACCAGTGATGAAATGATTCTTTATTAAACATCTAGGCACCACTTTTATGGATATGGAACAATAATCTTTAAGATAAATACAAACATAATTATATGAATGAACAGGTAGCTGTGATAGACTTACTAGTTTAAAAAGATTTCAGAAATGGGTGAAAAAACTGGCTTAAGTAAAATCATTCACCTATTTGACAGAAAATGTAACACGCATAAAAATGTGTACATACTTAAATGTATGTATCTGTATAGGTACATATGCATATATCTTTATTTCCTATGACTATATATTTACAACATTTTTAGCTGGAAAAAACTAGCATGCAATAGAGAATCTCTCATGTCTGTATACCAGCTATTATGTGCTTTTAACGTGTATTCATGAAGTTATTAAACTTGTTATATCACTATGAAATGGTTCAAAACAACATTTGAGATGTTGCATCTTATCATTTCTGTAAAATAACAACTTTAGTAATAAATAATATACTAATGTATAAACAAGAAACAGTATAAATAAATCACTATAAATGAACATATCTAGGTTATTCTAAGGTATAAACAATAAACAAATGAGTTAAAAAGTCAGACAGGACAAAATTAAATTTAAAGAAGCATAAGTACATGTCATATTTCAGTAGTAACTCTTAACAGCAATACATATATTACACTAAACCTTAATTGGAGGGAATTTGTTTATGAATACCCAGAAATTTTGGGGTGAATCTTTGAATTCTAGCATGGAACAAAAATGTAAGGATGATATGGTGACAATATTGTTTGTGTTTTAGCACCTATTTTAAAACCATGAATACCTAGAAAGGTTCCCTTTATCTAATAGAACAGAAGTAAGCAGACTACTACTATTTTAAAAGTCTTAAATCTCCAGACTTCAGTGTATGCTGTAGTAAATCTAGAGTGACTAATATAAAATTTGTAGTTGTACAATGGATAACAAATTCTGGTGCACAGAGGTTTTAAAATGACAGATATTACGTAGTATTTTTTTTCAGAGAAAGAATAAGTAATTTCAAGCCCATAAATGCAATAATTAGCACATGGCTAATTAATCAAAAATACAAAGTAATTAATATTCACAGTCCCCCAGGGAATCAGTAATTTCAGTAATTTTTTTAATATCCTGTTCAGCAAATGGAGCCAAATATGACAAAAGAAACCAAGCTAGAATAATGATACAAACAGGACATATACACTGCAATTCTCCTCCTGCTGAAATCAGTTGAAGCTTTACCACAGACATTAGTCAGGAGTGCCTTGTGCTCAGATCAAGATATATCCCTCTAATTAATTCAGTGCCTGCCTTTAGGCAATATAAAGTGGAATGGATAGCTCTTCCCTTGCACTCACATTGGTATTATTCGTGGCTATACACAGAATTGAATTATAGGACAGCTTTAGGAGCCCTTTATCTTTGAAAGCTCAGTTTAGAATAATTCAGGTGTTATAAGCTATAAAAACAAGGTTGTTTCGGTCAACTTTTTGAGGAGGTCAACAGACACTTTTACAACTGTCAGAGAAAGAACATAACTAGAAAGTCATCATTGTCATGAGAGGAAGAAATTGTGTCAAAGCCCTTGCAATCTAACTTTCTTGCTCCACAGCTTTCAAAGCTAGCTTCTTCTTGAAAGAAGTGTGTCATATTGAATGTGCTGACATGACAGAGCTAATATGTGATATGTATATCACAAGATTTGAGAAATTTTGACTAAAGGATTCTTTACTGCAGTGCAAATCACAAATCTCTTCCAAGAATCAGAGCAGGTCCACACAGGAATATATTCACATCCTTGTGGCAAAAAGTAATCTGAAAATAAAGAGTAATTTCCTCAGCTGTATTTCTTTGATCAATCTGGTCTCTGAACAACCTGATCTAGTGAAAGGTGTCCCTGCCCATGTCAGGGTGGTTGGGACTTTAAGGTCCTTTCCAACCATTCTATGGTTCTATGATTTCTTTTGCTGGTGCAGCTTCTATTTCTCGTTTCCACAGACTCAGAAACATAATTTTCAAAAAAGAATGCATATCTATGCACTCAACTTGTTTTATATCATCTACTTGAGTTGCCCAGGGCTTGGAGTTAGACATTTTAAGTAAGTGACCATAACTCCCACACTGAGGCATTATCTTGATTTCTTTGTTGCCATCCACGCAAACATGATAGAACTTGCTTTACTGTGCCCAAACCAAAGCTCATCAAACCCAGTAATCTCTTCCTAATGGTGTTCAGTTAAAAAAAATCTGTGTGCAGTTGAGGCCCAAAGCAGAATTTAGCAAAACACCAGCTCACATGTTCACCATATTAATGGGTGAGGATTTATGTCAACAACGTAAAGCAATAGAAGTCTAATTTGAAGTGGTCTTTAGGCATAAGGGATCATTTCAATTTGGGTGAAGTTAAGACTGTAAGTCATACAACTATTTACTAAACAACTTTCAGAACAAGGGAGTATAGGAAACCTTAAAAATTCACAGCCAGTGGCTTCTTAACATCTCCTGGTGTTTTGGTATGTCATAAAAAAGTAACTTCTCTCAGCATAAATATTGCTGAGATTTCTTCAAGCTGCAATGACCCATTTGGAGGAGGAAATTTTTAAAATAATATGGGAAAATTCACAAATATGAAGACCATTAGATCAGGACCATTAAATTTTGCCTAGTTTCTCTGCATAAGTGGGCCTGATTTTCACTGAGCAGCACTTTTATGACTCCTTTAGTTGTACCGAGTCAACAGAGATTTGCCTCAACAAAAATAGAATGAATCTGTACCCTGTGTAATTGCCTTCTGCATTATAAATTTGCTTAAAAAATACAAGTAGCCAATGTGTAAAGTTGAAAACAAATGCCATTTAGAATATGCTTGAGAGAAAAAGCAAAAAAAAATGTGGTGATATGATCACATTTTAAATAAAAATCTGTCATTTACACACTATCTTTATCTAACTGTAAGTCTACAAAGAAGAAAGGATTAGGGTATACTTTTAATCTGCTTTGGTGAAACTCCTAAAAACAATGCTTATACTCACACAAAGCCCTTAAGGCATCCTAATCAGGCTTTAGGTTTCAGAACTGTGGCAATAGTTACCATCAGTGAATCCTGCAAGTGAAATTTTTCAGCACCTCTATGTCTGTCTCTGCAGATTCAAATCTATCACTGAAACTACATATTCATTGGTAAATATTAAGATCTCTCTTTTAGATTTTTGGCTTGAAACCTGTTGAAAAAAGGTTTGAAAATAAATGACCGTTCATGGCCTGTAGGAAAAACAATAGCATGTAAGAGTTGTCTAAAAAGCTTAAATATCTATTTTGTAGTACAATGACAAAGTAGGTTGTTATTTGACGAGTTCTTTCAAAAACTGTATCGTAAAATACGTTCCGGAAGTAACTTATCTGCAGATTACATGGATGACATAATTTTAGGAAATAGTGATGCAAAATCAATAACCGATTCTTTTTTGTAAAATAAATTGTAGCTTCATGAAGTATATGCTCATCTATCTTTCAATTATATTTCACAGAGGTTGTTTGATAACTGACATTTGACAAGTACTAGTTAATATTTCAAAGTGATATGCAAGACATAGGGCAAGGCAGTATGATTCCATCTGGAATTTTTTATTGCTTTTCTTATTGTATCCAGGGCTTTCATGTCCTAAACCAGTGATAACTTAAGCTAATAGAGCATAGCCCACCATGATTTATCAGTTCTTAACTAGCAGGAACTTTCGCTCTTTGTGACAGCTGGGTAAGTGAAAGGTCTCCAATTAAAAAAGCAAAATATGTTGCTCACATAAGATAATATATTTTCTAGCTATTCTTCTGTAAATGACACAATAATTGTAGGGATAGAAGCCTTGTTTAAAATGTTATTTTCACATCTTCATTTAATATATTTACATTCAGGGTTCTTACTAAAGTCAAGGGCATGCCTCTTGATGATTTCAGTTTGTCACTAACTTCATGGGCAACACAAACATTTTTTATTGCTGGGAGTAGCTTAATGAATTTACTTGTAATACTGTATTTGAGGCAAGTTCTAATACAAAGATTCCAAATACTGGAAAATCGGTTTCAGATTTTATGGGTGGAGAATATATTTTTAAGAAATTAAATTGGTCTCCTGAAACAAGAACACCACCTCAATGAAACAGCTTTGTTTTATATATGTTGTACTTTTAGTTCCATAATTTAGTTCTCTAATTCTCCTTCAGTGGCTAGAATATTCTAGATATTTCATAAAATTTCAGGGGAACACTTATGTAATATTACAAATACTGAACAAAATAGATCTGACTGTCAAACAAAAAATCCCTAATCTTTCAAAACAAGATGCAATATAACATGCTTAATCCATATCCATGTTTGCAAGCAACAGTTTACAACTAAGAAAATGTAAATATAAATGGAAATATTAGACTCAAAATGAGATCTATGCCGAAGTAGATCACTAAGCTGTGTTGAACATTTGAATGTACTTTACTGAATCAAAAAGTGTCAATAGATAATCTTTTGTTTCCCTTGCATAAAAGAAGTATTGATTGAGGGCACAGGCTTACTTTTCTAACTAGGAGAAGCATGAGTAAAGTTAAAGTGAGAAGTGACTCTGAGAAGGGTTAATATTAGGAAGGTTATAGTGCCTAAGTGAGTTTGGAGTATCAAACCAAATAAGTGCAAGGGGAGCTTGCAATAATAAGTGCAAGGTAGAAGCCCTGTTTTAAATAGAATTGTGCTAAGGAAAAAAAACCAAAAAAACCAACTTTTTAAAAGGGTTTATTTTTCTTGTTCTGCTTAAGGCCTTTTCTGCCAAGAACTAATGTTAAATCACTTGGAGACTGCAGAAGTACCTAACAGTAGTAAAACAATAGGCATCCTTGACCTTCTCAAAGAAAGCTCACAAGAACTTTTCAAAAACGCACCATAGTGCACATAGTCCAAAAGGAGCTGTTTCAGAGACTTGAAAAGGAGAAGAGGAAAGGAAGTAACATGAAGAAACATTTAAAAGTTTAGTATAGAGGACCTCCATGCCAATTTTAATTAATTTTCTTTTCAAAGTCCATTGGAATATTTTTCTGGTCCATTTAATCCCAATCAATTTTCAACAAAGCTGTTGCAGTTCTTTTTACCAGATAACCCTTTCAGCAAAACTGGCTGACAGTACCAAACCTAGATACTTTAAATACTTTTACTGGTCTTTTGAATTCAACTCTGTGATAATTAGGTAAAAAACTGATTATTTCTGATATGTTATTATTTTTAAATCTATGATGTTTGAAATAACTTTTACTGTAAGGTCACAGTACTTATATTGACTTCTTTTTTTTTTTTTTGTTTTGTTTTTCTGTTTTAAAGACTGCCTTGTTTATTTTTAACAAACCAGAATATATTCACTTATTTTCATTTGTCAGTCTCAGGCAGAAGTCTGAGCACCTCAACAAAGGATGCCAAAGTTTCCTTGGATGATGATTCTTAGTCCCTGTTTTATTCATCATCCTGGCATGAATATTTGTTTATACTACTTAATAAAATGAAACAAATATTCATCATCATATCTCTTTTGGCATTCCTTTTCCTGTAAGTAACATACTGATACAGGTTTTTAATAAAATCCTGCCTGAATCAATTTATTAATTGAAATTGTGAATGGACATGTCCAAACATTTTGGTGGTTAGACTATTTAGCTTGGAAATAGAATCATTTAGGTTGGAAAAAACCTCTAAGGTCATTGAGTCCAACTATTAACATAACAGTGCCAAGTCCTCCACTAAACCATGTCCCTACAGGAATATTTAGATGATTTCTATGTAGTAGAACAGAAGTACTGAGGAGATGGAAAGATAAGCAGCTCAGAATAACTTCTAAGGAACTTACTGACAGCTCAGTTCAACTTCTATCCTGACTGTACAGAGAGATGAACCTGAACACACTTCCTACAAAGGTGAATGTGATGGAGGGTTGTGCAACCACAGCCTCTTGATTGCTAGTTTGTTACAGATGAAACGACTGTGACATTCTACTACAAGTTATTGTTTAGCATGTTTCTCCAGAGATATAAGTCTTTCACTATTAAACTATTAATCCACGTATGCCTTCCCCCTTGCCAATATCTTGTGAATTTTACTAATGGCCTACATGAAGCAAATACAACTGACCCATGGTGGTCTCAAAGACATGAATTTTGAACAAACATTGTGAAAGTTAGCTGTTGGAGAGGGGAAAGCAGGCATTTGTTCTGAATATACTCTACAAGGAAATACCTTTGGCACTCACATGCTTATGCAGTTATGTGGGTAGCTAGTTACCCAAAGCTTACCCCTGTGTCTGCTGAGACTTGCCCAGCCAGGAATACATATTCAGAGGAAAAACAGCTTCTCAGAGACAGAAATTTAACAATTACTGTAATTTTTGTGCTGGGATGGTTTTGGTTTGCTTGTGGCTGCAATAGGATCAGAAATGAGGAGAGGTAAATACTGTTTAAATAAATAAGTAAATAAAGCTCAGCTTGAAAATATACTGTGCTTTAAAAGATAGGAGCACATAGTAGGGGCAGAACTACAGTTGATATGTTGCAGATGGCTGGTAGAGAACTTGGTGTATGGACTGCAGGGTACTACAGGGTACCCAGTCATGTGGAGTGACTACTGGAAACACGGCTACTTCATACTCTGAGACAGAACTCTCAGAAGTGGCCTAAAGTGAACTATAATTTGATCAATCCAGTTGTGGCACATGAGGAAAAATTCGGTCTACATGGCAAATAAGGAGAGCAAAAGCAAAGCACGTGTCTCTCTCTGCCCATGGCAGGAAGTTTGGAACTAAATGATCTTAAAGGTCCCTTCCAACCCAAACCATTTAACAATTCTCTGATTCTATGAATGTTGGTGTAACAAAACAGAAATAACTTTGGGCGGGAACAAACTAGCAAAGCACAATTTTCTTTACATGAGTAGGTCACATACTTCATTACTATTCTTATTGTTTTTTCCTTAACCTTGTGCAAGAAGTGATATTGTAATAAGTAATGTGTCATAAGAAAATGTAAAATAGAGATGCACTTAAAACTGTGGCAAACAGAAGGCAAGTCATTGCTGAGGAAGAATTTTTCAGGAAAGAACTTAGTGATATTCTGAAGCCAGTTTTACTTTGATTCCTTTGTAGTGTTTACACAGATTGAGTGTGTAAATTTCTATAATCTGGGAGGAAATACCCAAATGCAAGATGCTATAAATGATAAAGTGACATCACGACAGAGGTCTGAAGAGGCATCGGGCAGGTGGCTCCACCTCATGTTCAGGCCAGTGATATCATTAAGAAGAAATCACTCTCTTCCTAAGGGTTATATAATTATTTGGTGGTTTCCCCCCTCTTCCCTTCTCCTGCCCCCGTTTCTGATAGTAAATCAGAATATCCATAAGGCTGGAGTAGTTTAGGGTTTTACAACTCACTGTCTACAGACAAAACATTAGTGTAATGAGGAGAGTGAACTATAACTCTGATGAAACAAAAATAAAGCAACCTGTGTTGATTATTTCATAGTTCTCAAAAGTTTTGAAACTTGTAAATATTCCTATGCTTGTGTTAAAACAGGATTATCTTACTACTGTATTTTGTGACGTTTGAGGATTTTCTTTTGAATTCATGTTCTTAAATTCTCTGCTATACTGTGGACCATCCAATCTTACACAGATTTGGAAGAATGAAATTCAAATTAATTTTAGTGGGATAATATATTTAATATCTTTAATTAGAAAGGCAATTAGTGATAATGATGATCAGAGTATTCTTGGGATTTGGGAGGTTAGTACTGAACTCTTTGTGAGTTAAGAACCTTAGACTCATGTTTATCTGTATTTGTCACACATCTATCTATATTCATCTATATTTTTGTAATTGTTTAAACCGCTTGAATAGCTCATAAAAAATGAAATGAAGAAGAGATTTGGAGACATGAAAAGAAAAAAACTGCCTTAATCATCACCTTCATGAAAAAAAAAAGAAATCAGAAGCACTTTTCTTGTAAGAACTTGTTTCAAAAGAGACTCAGCAGTCAGGGTCTGACACAGCTTTCTTTCATTTTGACCTTTTATAGCCCAGACTGCCTTATAAAGGTCTGCCAAAAAGATTGTAAAGGAAATTTAAGTACTTTGTGAGATTGTCCAACTCAGAACGACTTCTAAAAGGGTAGCACTACCTTATCCAAGGTGTCTATATTAGTCACAGAAAGTTTAGAATGAGAAGGGGTTTTGAAATAGCTGGATGTTACTCTGAAATCAAGATGCCTATGTGAGAATTAGAGAATAAGAATTAAAAACCCCTTATGAGTCAAATAAACATAGTTTCTCAAAATAAACATATAACTATAATTCATAGAAAAATACACAGCCTAATCCTTTGAAATTATTAAGAAAAAAAAAAGAATGCCAAATTTCCATACTCAGTGGAATTAAAGGTGCCAAAGGTTTTATTGATTTTAAATTATAAAACTAAACAGAATTTTAATAGTAAAACTGCTGTAAAAAAGAAGGAGGTGGGAGGAAAGACATGAAAATACATGAAGAGATGTTATTTTCCTAATCTAAGGCAGTAGTTCCCAAACCATAAAGCATGAACCCAATACATGGACACAACTGAAACTAATAAATTCTCCTGATGTATACTCTCTCAATGGGATCTGTTTCTGGCTGGGCTGAAATCTGGTTTATAAAAATTGGGCATTATTGAATCAGAACATTGCATGTACAACATCCCCCTATGAATCAGAAAGCTGTACTTACTTTGGCTCTAGCATCCTTATTCTCTGGCTAAAATAATTAAAAGTCAAGTTAACCAAGAAACTTCTGACAACAAAATAAGACATAATACTTTGATCACAGTTGGTGTGACAGGGCAAAGACAGAGAACATGGGTAATGTGGGATGTTTTATTTTGTTTCTCTTTTGTTCATGGTTTTCTTGGTGTTTTCCAGCAGATTGCTGTCAACCGCCTTGGGACACTTTTATGGAACTGTGTTTGGCAGCAAAGCCTTGGATCATTCCCTGAACAAAATTAACATTGTAAGATATAGTTTTTATTCATCCAACTGAACCAATACAACCAATAACATTTTATGCTCCTAGGTATCTACTCAGCTCAAAGCACAACACTTCCAGTAGAAAGACAACAGAGACCTCTGCCTCATTTTATGTTGGGTTTGCTGATCTTCAAAGTATTGGTCTTGGTTGTAAAATTACACTTGCAAAAGAGAATTTAATAATGAAGCAAAGTGCAGCCACATTGCCAAACTGAAA
>NW_020959144.1:7481-10497 GCF_003031625.1 Empidonax traillii | reverse complement strand
ATAACAATATGTGTATGAAGTATAAACTAGAGAGTAGTTTTAGACTGTGCCAGGCTGAAGGTGAGATGGAAAACCAAAGGCAGATGGCAGAAACTGCTGGGGAGAGGTAAAGATAGACATCCCCATTGTTATTGACCTGTGGGCCTGGTGTGATTCTAACAAGAAATATGCTGGTTAGCCATAATGCTGTTAAGAGTACAGTGAACAGCTGTAATCTCTGCAAGTTTAATCTCCCACTTGTAGCATTTAATCTACTTGACCAACTCTTGTGTGATTGTAGCAAACGGCAAGACAGAAGGACAATCAAAGTGAAATGCCTTAAGTTTGGGTTTTTTTGGTGTGGATGCTTTTTGTCTTCCATAAATTTCAGAAGCTCCAAGATGGGACCTTTGTCTTGTGATAGACTTGTATAGAGCTTAGCACTTTTTTCCCCCTATTTTTATGGATATATGATATATGTATCTTTTCCTGTTTTCCCCTGTTTTTCTTAAGTATGGACAAGTAGTTATTTGTATCCTGTACTGCCCAGTCTGCCTCAAAAAACCCCAGAAATTTACTGAGTTAAACATAGTCAATAGGCATTGTGAGAGACGGATTCAAAGGGCAGGTTTTGTTTGCAAGATGGACCAATTAGTTGGAATGTTGTCTCTACTGTGTGTGAGAACTCAAGGGCAGAGAAGTGAAGACTCGACCCTGTAGGTAACTGCTTTGCCTGTATAATAGGGATCAGGAAAGGAGCTAGAGAACTGCATCTGCTGTCAAGTTGCTTTAACCTTTATGGTGCAATGTGGCATTACTGCAACTGACTCTGCACAAAACTTTCGAAAACCTCTAAATAATTTAAAGATGTTGATTCTGAAGCCATGTAGTGTTTCCTGACTGAGTGTAAAATATTCCAAAATATTTGCAGTAGTTTAAGCCAGCCTACATCTCTACAGTGGAACTTAAAGCAAACACATTCTTCATGAGATGTTTGGTTTTCCAAAGCCTAGTAGTGATAACGATCCCATTAAATGAATTTCTTAAATCCTTCTCCAGAGGGAAGATGTTTGAGGTACCAGCGATGTGTATAGTTGTTTAGTATCTTTATTATAGGTACCTATTACCTAGGTATTGGTTTAGATGCTTTGTAAACTGTGCAAATAAGTTTGGGTTATAAACTGCAATTGCTCCTGCCTGAAAGGTGATATTTTGATTTTTGTGTCGATCACAAATAAATTCTCAATGCACTTCGTGCAATTATCCTGTAATAAGCCTCTTATCTTTTCACTGGGTCTGTGTGTTTGAGAGTGTTACCCAAGTCATCCAAATTTTTGCACCACTTGAGAAGGGTAGGGCAGTGGGCTGTGAAGTCCCGGGGATGCTCTGTGGCGGGAGAGGAGGGTGACTGCACGTTTGGGTGGAAGCAAACTGAATGTGAATGCTCACCCCAGACAGATGGGAACATGGGCCTGCAAGTCTGTGAGGAAATGCAGCAGTTAAGACTGTCAGAAAGTTGCTTAGAGCAGCACTTGTCACACTGAAGAGCTCCTTGAACAATGTGAATGCTGCTGTCCTGGCCCAGATGGATCTGCGCTGTGCTTTAACTTCACCCCCTGACTAAGTCACATTCAGTGCTTTCACTGTTGCCAAACACCAGTGCTCTGAAATTACTGCACAGTAGTTCTTCATTTACCATGAAGTGCCTGCCATAGCTGCAGCGATTCTGGCCCAGCCAGAGTGTTATTTGTGAAGGCTGGCTGATGTGCTCACAGCAAAGCTGCGCTGCCCTGCCAGCACGGGGGCCTGCGGCCAGATCCAGTTACTCTGTGGCCAGATGGAAGAGCAGAGCAGAGGGAATTGCTGCAATCCGAAATGGAAAACTTACTTGGTTTGTGTGTTTTGGATGGTTGGTTTAGGAGAGCAAAGGATCTAAACTTGCCTTAAAATTGGGAATGTGTTGGTTTAACCTCCATGAAGTTACCGCAAAGGGCAAAGATAGGATAGATGTGTTCATGGAAATACCGTGGTAAAAACTGTATGATGTAGTTTACTGCCTCGGAGATTTTCTGGGAGCAAAATATGTGTGTTGGTGTATCCACAGCAACAAAATTGAGGTAACAGTTGTTTTAAGTCACTGGCTTAAAAGGAAAAGCTGAAAAGCTTTAAATAAAAAAGATAAGCGAGTACTTTGCAGATATTACAGCACTAGGAAACTTCACTTGACTGATTGAGGTAGGAAATTAAGCGACATGTAAATTGTTGTTGTTACCATCAAAATTTCCTTTGCCTACAGTGGCTGATTTTCCTGTCTTACCTTGCTCCTCCACAGGTGCTTCTTTGTGTTTGCTCAGAGCATGCCTGTGGGATGACATAGAGCTGGCCATCGCTCCCTGTGGAGCTGGCTGCTCACTGGGAACATGGTGCACTTTGTTCGCCTCCCAGCTCTGCAGCAGACTCCTTGGGAAGGTCACTTCTGTTTTCTTGCATGATGTCCAGTGTTGTGAATGATCTCAGGATGGCTTGAAGCGCTGCTGTGACTCAGTGTCCTGCCACAGACAGCTCTGAAGGAGTGTGGTGGGACCCCAGACCTAGATAGTAAACTCTCAGTGAGCCCAGGCAGTGGTGTACTACCCTTGCTCAGAAAGAGCTTGGAGAGTGGGGAGGATCCTGCTGTTGCTGATTTTGCCATGCTCATAGTGTCTCAGGTCTGTACCAATCACAGCATGGGAAGGATAGTCCTTCTTATGCTTACAAGGACGACAGAGGGACAAATATGTGCAATATTGGGATACTCTAAGAGATGTGTCAGCTCTGTGGGAACTGGAATAACTCCTTTAGAAAATACCTCCTGTTTATCTCTGTTTAAAGGCTTACAGTGGGAAATAGTTGGCTATGCCCACTGGGAATATATTTCAGGAGCTAAGTATATTTTAAAAACACCCTCTGTTTCTGCAAACCCTGGAACAGTTTTAAGAATCGCTGGATGAGTACTGGAATCAATGCATTTAAACAGTGCTATGTCTGTATTTGTGTG
>NW_020959144.1:0-3184 GCF_003031625.1 Empidonax traillii | reverse complement strand
GTGTGCTGTTGTGACAGAAATCGGGACAATTCCCAGCTTCCCACTGTCCCTGGTGATATCTAGCTCTGGGTATCTATGTGAATGCTGTCAAAAAGAGGCCATGTTGTAGTGCCTCACAGGAAGACCCACACAGCAAAGCCTTTCCACCTTTTTAGGGTCACCATCAAATGCTGTTGATGATGTCTTTTGCTGATAATGAGTCAGTTTCTTGGGCTTGCTGCCCAAATGGCTGCAGCTTTGTATACAGTATGTGTCTTGCCTCAAAAGGTGAAGCTATTTTCTGATATAAGGGGAAGAAAAAAGAATTGTTGACTGAGCTCAGAAGAATGAAAACTCAGTCAATTTTAGCATATCACAGTAACAAGTGTCTCTTAACTGCTACATTCAGTCTTTGCCTTTCAGCAGTCCAGTAAGTTGTACCTCTGTGCTTGGCAAAATCATGGAGCAGATCTTCAGATCTTCTTGGAAACTGTGCTAAGGCACATGGAGAATAAGGAGGTGATGGGTGACAGCCAGCATGGCTTCACTAAGGGCAAATCATGCCTGACAAGTCTGATAACCTTCCATGACAGTGTTACAGAGTTGGTGGATGAGGGAAGAGCAATTGATGTCATCTACCTGAACTTGTGCAAAGCATTTGATGCTGTCCCACATTATATCCTTGTCTCTAGACCGGAGAGATCCTTGTCTGTAAACTGGAGAGACATCGATTTGATGTGTGGACCACTCGGTGGATAAGGAATTGACTCTATGGTCGCATCCAGAAGGTAGTGGTCAGTTGTTCAGTGTCTGGGTGGAGACCAGTGATGAGTGTAATCCCTCAGGTGCCTCTCTTGGGACCACTGTTAGTTAAACTCTTTGTTGGTGACATGGACAGTGGGACTGAGTGCAAGTTTGCTGATGGCACCGAGATGTGTGGTGTGGTTGACAACGCTGGAGGGAAGGGATGTCATCCTGAGGGATACTCACAGGCTGGAGTCTTGCACATGGGTTGGGGCAATTTCCAAACACAAATATGGGCTGGGCAACAGCAGATTGAAAGCAGCCCTAAGGAGAACGTGGGAGGGTAATGGTGGATGAAAAAAATGAATATGACCCAGCAATGTGTGCTCACAGCCCAGAAAATCAGCCGTTTCCTGGGCTGCATCCAAAGTAGTGTGGCCTGCAGGTCAAGGGAGGTGGTTCTACCCCTCTGTTCCACTCTCATGAGGCCCCACCTGGAGGGGTGTCCAGCTGTGGGGCCCCCAACATAGAAGGATGTGTACCTGTTAGAGGGGGTCCAGAGGGGGACCACAAAGGTGACCAGAGGCCTGGAACACCTGTCCTGTGAGGACAGACTGACAATGTTGGGGTTTTTCATCCTGGAGAAGAGAAGGCTCTGGGGAGAATTTATAGTGGCCTTCTAGTACTTAAAGAGGGCTTAGAGGAAAGACAAGGATGAAATCTTTATCAGGGAGTGTAGTGATAGAATGAGGTGCAATGGTTTTAAACTGAAAGAGAGCAGATTTCCATTAGATATTTGGAAGACATTCTTTACTGTGAGGGTGGTGAAATACTGGAACAGGTTTTCTGGAGAAACTGGATGCCTTATCTCTGGAAGTGTTCAAGGCCAGGTTGGATGGGGCCCTGAGGAACCTGGTCTAGTGGAAGGTGTCTCTGCCCATGGCAGGCAGTTTGGACGAGACGATCTTGAGCATCCCTTCCAACACAACCATTCTGTGATCTTGTGATGTAGCAGCAAGCTCTGGAAAGTCATAGAGCACCGAGAGGTGTCCTGCATCTGGAAACCAGATTTCTTGACCAATGTGCAGATAAATAAGCCTCAATTAACAGCTCTTCTGGGTTACAGCAGAAAGTTACCTTGATCTCTGTCTTTGACAGGAGTGCCCAAGAAGGAATGCAGGAGTAGGGAGAGCAAGGAGAGGTGTTTCAAAGCAAGAAATCAGAGAGCAGGACTCTTATGTAACTCGAGGTGTCCAAGCTCCTGTAAAGCTCAGCTGTCTGTGACAAATCTTTCATCAGATAGTTTGAATTTAGGCATTAGGACTCAATTCACCTGCTCCTCCTAAGCTGTAGTTTCCTCCCTTAAGAACCTGCAAAGTTAGTATGAAAAAAAGAATCTTCTAAGTGGTTGGAAGCTGTCAGAGTTTTTTAGATGGACTCCAGGTGGTGTAGGACATACCAGAGAGCTGGGAAGCATTTGACACAAGCCAGGACAGAAAGATTAAACACATGGCTCTGGTCTCTGGAGGAGGATGTCTGGTGTATCTGGGTTTGAGGGGGTGCTTGTAACTCTAATTGGAGTTACACTGCAGCTGAGGTTCCTCTTGTTATTAAACTTAATGCTTAAAGGCCTCCTTGTGCTCAGCAACACATGATAAATAGACATAAACATCTTGTAAAAGATGATCCCTGGCCAAAAGAGAGACAAAAAAAAAATCGACCTCAGAATGGAAGTGGGGGTCAAACATACAAAATGTTTTGCCTGGGGTTATAGAGGTCATTTGTGGAGAGGGAAGAAGAGCCCTGGTCTCTCTGCTGGTGGTGTCAGCATGTTCTTTGCTGAAAATGTAGTTGCCTGGGCTCACGTGTTAGACAGGCTAAGGAAAGTCTGTGCAATGACTATGATACTACTCAAAGAGGAGGATTTGAGATGTCTTCTAGATTTGAGGAGTAGATTGGAATGCAGCCTACCGAGATCACATCCTCTCATTAGGATAATGCTGCCACTTGTGATGGCAGCGACAACCCGTGTTTCAGGAGGCAAGACTGCAGCATGAACAGCCCTACGTGACCCGGGTTTCATTAGCGTTGTTAACAGGCCCGATGAAGACACTGGGTTATGCACAACTACAGGGGCTTGCTGGAGGCAGATGTGTGAATGCTTCTGCATCTTCTCTGCCTTATCTCTTGAGCTGGTTGTCGGCTGTGTTGAAAGCATATGTGACTGTGGTGTAGATATAGCTTCAGATACATACTTCCCCATGCATTCCTGTAGAAAAGATAAGGCATGAAATGTGTTCCTGTGCATCTGTGTTGTGTTTACTGTACTTTCTAGGGATGCAAATGAATGATAAGACTGGGCCAGGCCAGGGATCTGTCTAGCTCTTTTTCTTTTTTTGCAATAGCCAAGAGCACCTGCTTGAACCAGCCAAACCAGTCCACAAAAGTCCTGGGGAAAAAA
>NW_020959143.1:9087-10498 GCF_003031625.1 Empidonax traillii | reverse complement strand
GGTAAAGTTGGGGACTCGTTTAGCGGATCGTCTTCCAACCAACTGATGAGTCATCAGCGAGACGCGCTCTGATTGGCCACAGTTCGCGTCGGTGCTTTCTGATTGGCTGAGGCGGTTCGAGGAGCTGCAGCCCCGGGGTGGGGGTTTTGGGGGATCCGTGGGGTGCAGGGCAGGTGGGAACTCAGGGGAACCCACAAATGGGCGTCCAGAGGTCTCGCAGCTCTGCTGAACCCAAAAACGGCGATCCGGCTGTCCCGGAGCTCCGACGGGCCCCCAGAATCGAGTGGAGGGCGTTCTCTGATTGGCTGAGCTCGGTGAGGGCTCAGTTTAGGCCGGGTCTGCCCGGCAACTGATGACACAGCAGCTGCGCTCGCTCCCATTGGCTGCTGCTGCATGCACTGACTCTGCCCGTGGCTTGGGGGGTCCAAGGTGGGTTTTGGGGGGTCCAAGATTCCTAGAGTTTGGCTTTGGGGTGCCCTGAATATGTAAAATTTTGGGGGGCTGACGTTGCCCAAACCCCCTCCCATTTCCAGGATTTTCAGAGCCCCCCCCCCAATATCCCCCATTAATCAGGACTGCAGAGAACTGGGAAGCTTTACTGGGAGCACTGGGAGCACCAGGCAGATGGTGTGAGAGCAAAAGCAGGGCCGGGGGGACACACGACCCCCCCAAACTCCGGGCGGGGATGGATTGTGGGGTCCCGGCTGGGCCCGAGGCCACGGGGAGGGGCTGCGGCCACCGCTGGCTCAGGAGCTCTGCGGGGAGAGAAAAAGGGGTGACAGCGGGCTGGGGGGGCAGGGAGGAAAACATGGTGTGGGGAAGGGGGGACACGACCCTCGGGGACCCCCTTTTACCTTCTCCCGCAGGTAGAAGCCGAGCCCCAGTGCCAGGAACACGAAACCCAACACGAAGCCCCCAACCCCCACCAGGATCTTGCTGCGGACGGTGTCCTGTGGCATCTCTGGGGGGAGCCGGGGGCGTCAGGACCCCCAAAACCTCCCAGAGACCACCCAGGACCCCACAAACCTCGTCCTGGTCTCCCCAAGCCCACCCAGGATCCTCTGAAACCTCCTACCAGTCCCTTCCCAGCCCCTCAGGGATCCCACAAAGCCCCTCCCATCCCCTTTAGGATCCTCCAACCCCCCTCCCATCACCCCCAGGACTCTCCTGAACCTCTCCCAGTCCCCTCCAAGGCCCCCTAGCACTTTTTCACCCTCCTCCTAGCCTCCCTCCCATCCCTCCCAGGCTCCCCCAAACTCCCTCCCAGTCACCCCCAGGACTCTCCACAGCCCCTCTCAGCTCTCCCAGGACCCCCCAACCTCCTCCTCTGCCTCTCCATTGCCCCACAAAGTGCCTCCCAGTGTCCCCAGTGCTCCCCCAGCCCCCTGACCCCCCTGCCAGTGTCCCCCCC
>NW_020959143.1:0-3091 GCF_003031625.1 Empidonax traillii | reverse complement strand
TTGGGGGTCAGTCAGCAGTTTGACCCAGAGATGAGATCCCTTCTTTGCAAAGAAACTCAGGGAGGAGAACAAAGAGGAATTCATTCCCCGTTGGAAAGGGAATGCCAACATCTCAGGGAATCAGTGAATCCCAGCATGGGTTGGGTTGGAAGGGACTTTTAAAGCCCAGCGAGTCCAACCCCCTGCACTCAGCAGGGACACCCTCACTGGGATCAGGCTGCTCTGAGCCCCATCCAACCTGGCCTGCAATGATTCCAGGGATGGGGCAGCCACAGCTTCTCTGGGCAACCTGGGCCATGTTTCACCGTCCTCATAAAAACTGCTCCCTCATATCCAGTCTGAATCCACCTTCTCTGAGTTTGAAACCACCAGCCCTTGTCCTGTCCCTCCATCCCTTGTCCCCAGTCCCTCTCCAGCTCTCCTGGAGCCCCTTTAGGCTCTGCAAGGGGCTCCAAGGTCTCCCTGGAGCCTTCCCTTCTCCAGGTGAGCACCCCCAGCTGTCCCAGCCTGGCTCCAGAGCAGAGGGGCTCCAGTCCTGGGAGCAGCTTCGGGGCCTCCTCTGGACTCTCTCCAGCAGCTCCACGTCCTCCTGCTGTTGGATCCCGGAGCTGGAGGCAGCTCTGCAGGTGGGGTCTCACCTGAGGGGGCAGAATTCCCCCCTCCCTGCTGTGGGATCAGCCCAGGACACAGGGGGGTTTCTGGGATGGGGCAAGTCCAGCCCCTCACCCACCAACACCCCCAGGTCCTTCTCCCAGGGCTGTTCCTGATCCCTTCATGCCCATCCTGGACTGATCCCAGGGGTTGTCCTGACCCAGGATCACATCCCCTCCTTTCCTGCCCGGCCCTTCTGAACAGCCTCCACTCCTGGGGTCTCCATCCCTGTCCCCCTTCCCATTCCTGGTGTTCCCATCCGAGTCCTGATGTCCCCATTCCCAGTTCCTGGTGTCTCCAACCTGCTCCCAGTGTCCCCATCCCTGTCCCCAGTGTCACCATACCCATCTCCCCTGTTCCCATTCCTGTCCCCATTCCCATTCCTGAGGTTCCCATCCCTGTCCCCATTCCCATTCCTGGTTCCCAGAGAGGAACTGCCGGATGCCAGAGGAGGGAACCAGGATTTATTGCCCAAAGCAGGAGATTTTCACACCACAATAAAGCATCAGTAATAATTGTGCTCCTGGGTTTCACACATGGAAAAGCAGGAAGTTGATCCATCGGGAAGAGCCGCAGGGGGTCCGGGCTGGGAGGGAGCAGCGGGATGAGCTCTGCCAGCAGCTCCTGCCTTTCCGCAGGAACAGGGAAGGGGCGGATCCAGGTCTGGGATCGCTCAGGCCGTGATTTCTGTCGGGATGAGAGTGGGGAAAGGAGTCTCCATGTCCCTGTGCCCATCCCAGGGGATGGATCCAGCTGGGGAGCCCATGGAGAGCAGCAACTGCTCCGGATTCCCTCCTGATCCTGCTCCGTCCATCCCATCCCAATCCCACTCCAGAATCCAGCCCTGATCCCAGCCCACAATTCCACCTGATCCCACTCTGCAATCCTGCCCTGAGCTGCAATCCTGTTCCAATCCCACTCCATCCATTATGCCCCAAATCCCCTCTGGAATCCCGGGATCCATCCTGGCATCCCTGCAGGGAGGATCTGGATCCACCCACGCTGCTGGTACTCACTGGTGGGCGCGGGGTCGTATCCATTGCCCTCCCTCTTCCCTATGGAAAGAAAGCAGGATCAGCACCCGTGGCACAGGATCAGCAGGATCAGCACCCATGGCACAGGATCCCCGGAATGCTGCCGGGCGGATCCAGGCCCCTTCCCGATCCCCATCCCGTGAGTTACCGGCTCGGAGCTTCCAGACACCGACTGCGATGAGGCCGATGATGACGATGATGGCACCGATGACGGACACAGCGACCAACACCGGGGTGGAATTCCAGACGGATTCCGGCTCTGGGAAGGGCGGGAGGGTGAGCAGGGGGAGGGTTACCCCCATCCCGCTGCCTCACACTCCCAAATTCCTTGTTCCCACATGCCCAGTTGCCACATTGCCCGTTCCCAGGCTCACCCCAGGCGAAGATCCCGGGCTCCGGCATTCCGGCGTGCTCCACCCGGCACCGGTACTGCTCCCGCTCCCCCGGCAGCGCCTCGATCCTGGCCCAGCTGTGGAAGGTGCCATCGCTGTTGGGAACGATCCCGCCCCACTCCGTCTCCTGATCCCGGATTTCATCCCCCTTCATCCAGTTGATCCCGATGATCCCGGGGTAGAATCCGTACGCGTGGCAGGACAACGTCAGGATCCCGTGTTCCTCGTACCCGGACACGTGGACATCAGGGGGATCTGGAGTGGGATAAGGGTGAGATCCATTCATGGAATTCCCATGGGAATGGGACCACAGTGAGATCAATCCACAGAATTCCCATTGGAATGAAACAACAGTGGGATCCATCCATGGAATTCCCATGGGAATGGGATTGGGATAAGATCCATCCACAGAATTCCCACTGGAATAGGACAACAGTGGGATCCATCCATGGAATTCCCACGGGAGTTGGATGACTCAGATTCATCCATGAAATTCCCACAGGAATGCCCATGTTCCTCAGTTCCACTCTCCCAAATCCTACATTCCCAAATCCCACATTCCCATGGCAATTCTGTCTCCCTCACCTTTGCGCTCCAGCACCTCCCGCCCGTATCTGACATATTTCTGGAGCCATTCTGGACAGATGTTCTCCAGGTAATTGGTCAAATGGTCCACCACAATCCCATCATGTTCCCATTTCCTCTTGGTGATCTGGGCAGCTCCATCGGCTGCCACGAAGCTCCTGGATCCCAGCTCGAAGGAGATGAAATCCCGCCCGTCGAAGCCGTACCGATTGGATCCACGGACGCTCCCGTCGGACAGGAGGTCACAGCCATAAAGCCGCTGCGTTGTGTGGAGACCTGGGGGGTGGGATCAGACCCAGAGAGACCCCTGGAATTGTGTCCAGGCCCCACAGAGGTCCATTCCAGCCCTATGGAGTCCCAGAGTCCAATGGAGACCCACAGATTCTATCCCAGCCCCTTGGAGTGCCCTGGATCCACATCCTGGCCCCA
>NW_020959142.1:21014-22378 GCF_003031625.1 Empidonax traillii | reverse complement strand
AGGGCAGGGCCTGACAGCTTCCATCTCCTCTCCAGTTGGCTCTGCAGGCTGTGCCCAACACAAGGCCCTGCAGAGGAAAACAGCAGGAGCAGCACAAGTGTGGGAGGGCTCAGGGTGGGGGCACCCAGCAGTGCCCTTGCACAGCCAGGGTGTTCCCAGCACTGGCCTCTCAGCCCAGGGCAGGGGACATGGCAAGTCCCCCTGCAGCCATTTCCAGGCATGGGAAGGACAAGGCAGGGATTGCAGAGCCCCTGTGGGAGGGAAAGGAAGGGGATGTTGTCTGCCCAGACTTTATCAAGGCCCTTGACATGGTCTCCTGTGGTCTCCTTAGAGCCAGATTGGTGACAGCTGGACTGAAGAAGTGGAAGATGTGGGAAGTTGGCTGAATGAACAGTGTCAAATTAAATCCAGATTGCAGTCCCCTTGGCAGCAACTCCCTGATGAAATCCCTCAATGACCAGCCCTTGAACACCACTTTTGAACATCTTTATTATCTCTCTGTACAATGGGATATAAAGGTTTTTTTCAAGTGCTTTGTGAATGATGCCAAATCTCAGGGAGCCCTTGAGCAACCTGTCCTGGTTTAAAGACACATCTTGGGGAAGGAACTCCAATAAAATGAACTCACTCCCCATTTATTCCTCACGAATTCATGGAGACAAAATACAATGAGGTATAAGTGAGAAAAATATCAGTTCACTAAGAAGAAATACAGCAGCAAAACCATCAATACCAAGAGATCAGTTAAAACCAACAGCAGAGAGTGAAATTGCCTCCTCTCTCCCCCCTGCCCCAACTCTCTTTTTTAAACAGATCAAACCAGGGATCAACACGTGCCTCCTTCCCCCCTTTTCCCCTGAATGAACAAAGAACAAAAACCAAACTCCCAGGAAAGTGGGGCAAAGCAAACTCTGGGAAACTCTCTGGTCTGAGCTCAGTTGTGCTGCCCAAGAACACGCTGACTCCAGAGGGGTCCAAGCGGGGCAGAGCCGGCGACTCCGGTCCGTGCGGCAGCGGGGGGGAGGCAGCGGCTCTGCTTGATTCCATGGAGTGCTGGGCAGGCACAGTGGCCCCTTGGTTCCAGGAGATTCCACAGTGTCCCTGCACTCCTTTGGTTCCAGGAGGCCCGGCAGTGTCCCAATGAGCCCTTGGTTCCAGCAGGTTCTGCAGCATCGGAGTGGCCCATTGATTTCAGGAGATCCCACAGTGTCCCAGGGTTCCTTGGCTTCCCTGAGGCCCTGCAGTGTCACAGTGGCCACTTGAGCCCATCAGGTTCCTCAGTGTCAGAGTGGCCCCTTCATTCCCAGAGGTTCCCCAGTGTCCCAATGGCCCTTTAGATCCAGGAGCTTCCATTCTGTCCCAGG
>NW_020959142.1:17615-18731 GCF_003031625.1 Empidonax traillii | reverse complement strand
ATTCCATGAGGTTCTGTGGTGTCCCAATTGCACAGTGATCCCATCAGGTCCAGAGTGTCCCAGCACTCCTTTGAATCCAGGAGGCCCTGCAGTGTCACAATGGCCCTTGGTGCTGTGAGGTTGCCCAGGGTCACAATGGCCCCTTTGTCTCCACATGGCCCTGCAGGGTCACAGTGTCACAGTGTCACAATGTCCCAGTGTCCCAGTGTCCCAGTGTCACAGTGTCACAATGTCACAGTGTCACAATGTCACAGTGTGACATTGTCACAGTGTCACAGTGTCAAAGTGTCACAATGTCACAATGTCACAATGTCACAGTGTCACAATGTCACAATGTCACAGTGTCACAGTGTCTCAGTGTCACAATGTCACAGTGTCACAGTGTCACAATGTCACAGTGTCACAATGCCCCCTTGATTCCAGGAGGTTCAGCACCTTCCCAGGACTCCTTTGGTTCTGTGACACCCTGGAGTGTCATCAAGGCCCCTGGATTCTGTGAGCTGCCCCAGTGGCCAAGGGCCTTTGGCTCCATCAGGCCTTGCACTGTGACAATGGCCCTTGGATCCAGGAGGTTCCAAAGTGTCACAATGGCCCTGATACCAAAAGGCAGCAGAAACAAACAAATGACCCCAATTTGTAAGTATTAAGAAGCAGGAATTGTTCTTTATTCAGCACTGGACGTTGGCAGGGATGCTCCTCTAACCCAAGGTGCCAAATGACAGATGGACAGGGCTTGTTATTGCACACTCTGGTTACATATTCATGAGATGTTCAGGTCTGCTTAATACATATCCATTAGTTTGCTTCACAGAGTCAACCCCCTGGGGGTCCTTCTTTGGTCCTTCCAGGCTTCCTCTGTTGCCTTGCCCTCAGTTCTTGAGCAGGCCCATCATCGTCCTGTTCCACCACCAAGAACTGTTATGTTTGTTCTTCACCTTACCTGGGGAAACAGAGCTTATTTACATCCTATTAGTTTGAGTTACATCCCTGATCTAATTCTCCAGGACTTAATGAAGAGTACATTGTCCAATATTTGGGCCTTTTGGGACACTGTGTGTCAACTTTCTATTTCTCCCATCACCATCCCATGGCACGTGCAGGACATCCAGGGGATCA
>NW_020959142.1:13019-14362 GCF_003031625.1 Empidonax traillii | reverse complement strand
GAAGCCCCTCGTGTGCAGGCAGAGCTGCAGCAGAGCCGTGGGGCAGCTCTGCAGCCCCGGGCCCAGTTCCCTGAGCAGAGCACAGGGCTGGCAGCAGCTGAGCCTTGTTCCTCCTCCTGCCTGTGCCCTGGCTCTTCTTCTCTTGCTGCTGCTCTGGGGCTCTCTGGGCAGGGCACTTGGAGCTGCACAATCACCCCCTGCCCTTGGGGCTCCTTTCCTGCAGCCCTGTCCATGGGAACAAGTGTCCCAGCTTTGCTCTGCCCTGGGGGCTCTGGCCAATGCTGTCAGTGTATCCAGGGAAGGAGCTCAATCTGCCTGAGTCAAATGCCCTCATCAGGATACTTGGCTGTGTCCCTGAGGTTTCTTTCCAAGCTGGGAGCTTCCTTCCAGGATGAACACCTTTCTGTTATCTTTGTGTTATCTGAAAGCCCCAGGGAGAAGCACAGAATTCAACAATGTAGAAAATGCTTTTGGGTTGGTGAAATGAGTCAGGAGAGTCTTTGGCTCCCAGTGTGGGGTTGAGACCTTGAGAAAGGGACAAACATTTGATGGGCTGTGGTGGATCCATTTCCTTTCATTAGTACCTGGTGTTTTACAAGGGGAACACTGGGATGTGATCATCCTGCAGCTGAGAAAGTGAAAGCCCAGAGAATCTTGGAACACAAAAGAATAACAAACCATGTCCCCTCCCTCCCCACTCATCCCTTTGCCTCCACAACTCCCTTTGTTTCCGTGAGGGCAGCAGAAATGATGAGGTTTCTGACACCCCAGAATAGTCACCAGGGAAGATGTGAGGGGAGCTGTAAAACCCCCCAGAACTCTTACCCTGCCTTTACAGCTGCCATGGATTAGCTGTGGGGGTGCAGATGCTGACAGGCCCTTCCACACTGGCAGGGCTTTCACGGGACAGAGCTGAGCACCAGCACAGGGCCCTTCCCCTGCCAGCTCTGCAGAGTGGGATGAATTCAAGAGCCCGTGGGCAGAGGCCCTGCCCTTCACTGCACACATGGCCAGCAGCACCCAGGGCTCCATGCACAGAGCTAAAGGAAGGACTGCTGGAAAAACAAAAGGGTCTGTGTGTGACAGAGGGAGGGGAGGGAGCGTATGGGAATGGCTTTGATTTTGCTCAGATAGGTCCTCTTTTATTGTCACTGTTTTTTCTCCTGTGACAGTTCCTCATGTCCAGAGGCAGCAAATGTCCAACAGCAGCTCCATGGCCCAGTTCCTGCTCATCGTATTCTCAGACAGGCGGGAGCTGCAGCTGCTGCACTTCTGGCTCTTCCTGGGCATCTCCCTGGCTGCCCTCCTGGGCAACGGCCTCATCCTCAGCGCCGTAGCCTGCG
>NW_020959142.1:9141-10489 GCF_003031625.1 Empidonax traillii | reverse complement strand
GCAGCTCCTGCCCAGCGTGGGCAGGCACAAGGTCTCTCCCCCTGCTCCTCTCCCCTCAGCAGTGCCACTGTTTGCTGCAGCCTCTTCCTCCTTGCCCAGCACAGCCCTCCTGGCACAGTTGGACACAGCCCTTGTTCTCCCCCCTCCTCATGGCCCTGCCCAAGCCCCTCAGCTACAGCCTGATGGCCAGAAACCTTCAGGGCAGGGAGAGCCCATTGGAGTGGTGGGTCTGTAGGGAGCAATCCCTGCTGCCTCCTTTCTGAATCCCCCTCAGGACCTGGACAAGCCTGGATTTGGTTTGGTTTCCATGATGCCCTGCAGTGTCAAAGTGGCCCCTTGATTCCAGGAGGCTGCTCAGTGTCCCCGGGATCCTTTGGCTCCAGAATGCCCTGGAGCGTCACAGTGGTCCCTTGAGTCCATGAGGTGTCCTCAGTGTCACAAGGACCCCTTGATTCAGGGGGGTTCCCCAGTGTCCCAAGGTCCATTTGGCTCCAAAAAGGCCCTGCAGTGTCACAGTGGCCCCTTCATTTCATGAGGTTCCACTGTGTCCCAGGGTTTCTTTGTTTCCAGGAGGCACCACAGTGACACAAGGGCTCTGTGGTTCCATGAGATTCCAAAAGGTTTCAGGGTTCCCTTTTTTTCACAATGCCCCAGATGTTAAATGGTGCCCTGGTTCCACAAGATTTCACAGTGTCCCTGTGTTCCTTTCTTTCCATGAGGCTCTGCAGTGCCACAATGGCCCCTTTGATTCCATGAGGTTGCACAGGGTCATCACAAAGCTGAGCCCAACCAGATGGAAGTCTGGGAGAGATCAGGAGGAACTGGGACAAAAAGAATTGGATATTTGGGGAAGAAAAGAGGGGCTTGGCCAACAGAGAAGAAAGGTTTTGATGAGGTAAAACTAGGTTCAGGGAATGCTGAGGGTGCTAAAACGCTGACCGTGGAAACACTCCTGATGGACCTTTACCCTCTTTGTAACCTCAAGCCCCAACACTCCCCAAAAGGGCTGCCCCTCCTATGGAAAGAAATCCACTGCTCTAATTCCAAGCCAGAAAAAGCCCAAAATCAGAACTCCAGACCCTTATTTGTCCTCCAATCCCCAACCAATTCCTAAACTACATTACCAGCATGAAAAGCAAAGCTTTAATCCTAACCCAGTCAAAAAAGCTCTTCCCCTAATCATGACCCAGACCCTGCCAGCAGAACAACAAACCTGCCAAAGTTGTGCCCAATCCCCACCCTGAGCTCTAAAGCCCAAGGCCTGAGCATGAAGCACCCCCAGAGCCCTTGGGAGCAGGGCAAGGACCTGCAGGGCCCAGAGCAGGCCCAGGGGGTTGGCAGAGCAATG
>NW_020959142.1:3842-6029 GCF_003031625.1 Empidonax traillii | reverse complement strand
TTCTGCAGCGTTTTTTTGTCCAAGCAGTCAGTCCTTTAAAGTTTTTTTCCTTCACTCTCTTACAAGAGAGAAGGGGCTTCAGTGCCACACCTGCCCCTGGCCCAGGGCCGGGGGAGGAGGGAGGCCTGGCCCCCACCTGGGGCCTGCCTCTCTCTCCCTACATGGCTCCCTAATTTCAACTGCCACCAATTTCAACTGCTACTAATTTCAACTGCGCCACCAACCTTCTCTTCCGTTTTCTTAAATATGTAATTAGCAAAGGCGTTGCTAAAGTTTTGATTGGCTTTTTTCTATGGAAATTCACCTGAACAAAACCATCCTCAGCCCCAGGGGCTGGCTGGTGGGCAAAACCACGACAACAGGGGACTGGTGAAAACAAAGGGACACTCATGATGTCACAGAGATATCAGTGAAGTCAAAGGCATCTCATGACATCACAGGGACATCAGTGACCTCACATGGAGATGGTGCCATCACTGGGGACATTAGTGACATCACAGAGACAGCAGTGACATCACTGGGGACCAACGATGTCACAGGGGACTGTTGACAACAAAGGGACAGCTGTGATGTCACAGGGCTATTGGTGACATCACAGGGGACTTTAGTGACTTCACAAGGGCAAGGGTGACATCACAGTGACACCAGTGACATCATCAGGGTCACATCACAGGGGACAGTGGTGACATCAAAGGGAGATGAGTGACATCACTGAGGACCAGTGATATCACAGGGGACTGCTGACAAAAAAGGGACAGCCGTGATGTCACAGGGACACCGGTGACTTCACAAGCACAGGGCTGACATTATAGAGACACAAGTGACATCATCAGGGACATTGCTGAAGTCACTGGGGACAGTGGTGACATCACAGGGACAGAGGTTACACCACTGAGGAACAGTAGCATAAAAGGTGACTGGTGAAAACAAAGAGACAGCCGTGGTGTCACAGGGAAATCAGTGACATCAGAGGGGACATTGGTGACTTCACAATGACTGGGGTGTCATCACAGAGACATCAGTGACATCATCAGGGACATTGGTGAAATCACAGGGACAGCAGTGACATCATTGGGGACCATCGACAGCACATTGGGGACCTGGTGACATCACAGTCATCAGGACTGATGACCACAGAGGGACAGTCGTGATGTGACAAGGCTATTGGTGACATCAGAGTGGATGGGGGTGACAATACAGAGGACAGAGGTGTCATCACAGGGACATCGGTGACATCATTGGGAACCGGTGAATTCACAGGGGAATGGTGACAACTAAGAGACGGCCATGATATAACGTGGACATCAGTGACTCCTTTGGGACAGCGGTGACTTTATAAGGACAAGGGTGACATCACAGAGACAACAGCGACATCATTGGTGACACTGGTGACATCATAGGAACATTCATGACATCACTGGGGACTAGTGACATCACAGGGAAATGGTGACAATAAAAGGATAGCTGTGTAATCACAGTGACATCGGTGACATCATTGGGGACATGGTGCCACTGTTGGGGACAGTTGTGACATCACAGGGAGAGCAGTGACTTCCCAGGGGAAATCAGTGACTTCACAATGACATCGGTGACATCACAGAGAGACCAGTGATATCACCGTGGTCATTAGTGACATCCAAGGGGTCTGGTGACATCACAGGGACATCGGTGACACCACGGGGACATGGTGCCATTACTGGGGACAGTTGTGGCATCACAGGGAGAGCAGTGACATCACAGGGACATCGGTGAAATCACAGAGAGACTAGTTACATCACCAGGGACAGTGGTGACACCACTGGGATAGCAGTGACATCACTTGGGACCAGTGACATCACAGGGGAATTGTGACAACAAAGGGACAGCCGTGATATAACGTGGACATTGGTGACATCATTTGGGACAGTGGTGACTTCGCGAAGAAGAAGGTGACATCACAGAGACACCAGTGATATCATTGGGGACCAATGACATTGGAGGGAACTGGTGAAAACAAAGTGGCAGCCATGATGTCACATGGTCATCAGTGACATCAGAGGGCAGAGCGGTGACTTCACAAGGACAGGGGTGACATCACAGAGACACCACTGACATCACAGAGGACAGCGGTGACATCACAGGGACAGCTGTGACATCATTGGGGACACAGGGACCACCCCTGGGGACAGTGGTGACACCCATGAGGAC
>NW_020959142.1:0-1348 GCF_003031625.1 Empidonax traillii | reverse complement strand
GCCTTTCCTCAGGGCACAGGGGCTCCAGCCCTGGCAGCACCTCGCAGGCCTCCTCTGCACTCTCTCAGCAGCTCCATGTCCTGCCTGTGCTGAGCACTCAGTGCTGGAGGCCGCGATGAGCCCTGCAGGGGCTGCAGCTTCCTGGGGAACAGTGGGCAATGGGGGGTTACCCCTGCAGAGGAAGCAAACGACAGCAGACACTGAGACAAGAGAAACTCTCAGGGTGGCACCACTGTAGGTTTTTCCTCTTGCAGAGCAGCTTGCCAGGCTCTGGGGGGTCTGTGCAGGGCTGGGCCATCCTGGTTGCTCCGTGGAAAGGCCGGGTGTCACATCTGCCCAAAGACCTGTCTGGCCACACAGTCATCTCCCCTCATCCCAGACCCTCCAGCTGGGAGGAACGAGGCAACAGCCATGGGTGAAAGCCCTTGGCTTCACAGCAGAGGTTTTGATCAAGGTCCGTTTTGGTGTTCTCAGAATTATTTTTTTTTTTTAAATACAATCCACATTGACCTGGGGATTTTGAGATCTCTGTGTGCCCTTTGCCTTCCTCTGGGATGGGGGGGTTTGGCTGCAGTCAGAGCCACAGCCCCACAGTGGCCCCACAGCTCTGCCTTGTTCTGTACAACTGCCTTGTCCCTACAGCCCCCCACCAGCACTGGATCTGAGCCTCAGGGCTCTCCCCACTGTTTGACCCTTTTTTTTTCAGCCTCTCTCTTTTTGCCAGGCTGCATCCAGAAAATCCACAAAACTCCTAAGAGGCTCTTCTCATAAAGGCTATTTCCTCATAAACACCTTCTACCTCACAATGGGGCAGCCTCAGAAGTTCTCTGTGCTCATAGAACCCATCCACACCATAATGGGGCAGCCTCCTAAAGGCACTGTCCTCATAAAGCCCATACACCTCATAAAACAGCTCTCATCATAAAAGATCTCTCTGCATAAAGCCCATGAACATCATAAAGGTGCTGTCCTCAGAAAGCCAATACATCTCATAAAAGGCTCTCCTCATGAAGGCCATGTCCCCATAAACCCCATAAACGTTGTTGCCTAAAAGGCTGCAGAGGGAAAAAGACTCCAGGCCCAACTAGGCAGGAGGGCAGAGAAGCAGCAGAGGTTTCCATGAGCCTCCAGGCTCCAGGAACACAAACACACACCCATCCCTTCCAACGCAGGGGTTACAGTTTTTCTAATGATTTCCACCCAATGCCCGTCCCGTCCCCGCCCCGGTTCTGCCCCGTTCTGCCCCAGGAACGCCCGTGGGGAATTGAGTCTGGGGGAGTTCGGAGCTTTGAGCGGCTGCAACTACAACTCCCGGCGTGCCCCGCGCGGCAAAGGGGGCGGGGCGGGG
>NW_020959141.1:9506-10502 GCF_003031625.1 Empidonax traillii | reverse complement strand
GTTAATAACATGGAATAGTTGGTTTGTATGATCCCCATCAGCACATCAAAGAGTTGTACTGCCACAGTCCTACATTTCCAGGCAAAAAAAACCCTGCCTGAAATTAGAAAACGAAATCGATTTGTAACATTTGCTTGCTCACAGGATGGCCTCCAAACCAAATATTTATTTTATTGACTGCATACCTTTGATAATCACAGAGGCATGTAAGATCTAAAATGGGCCAGGTAAAAACCCAACAGAACTGCACTAAAAAGTGATTAGGTAATTTATGAATTTCCACTGCAGAAAAACTTTCAGAACACAGAAATGGACAAAAAAATAAAGTGTTGAAAAGCTGAATCAAAATACAAGAGAAGCTTCCATAACTGAAAGGGTAGGAAACATTCAGTGGCTTAAAAACAAAGTTAACACCTTCACTCAGATCCCCAATTTGCATGGAATATTTATATACTCCTCCTGTTCACTGAATTAAACACACTTACAGGAAAAACATGCAGATCTAAGTGCTGCTAAATACAACTTTATAAATATAAATATATATATTTATATATATTTATATATACCTATATATAATTTAAACATCATTTTATAAACACACATATATAAATAATACAAACGCATTTCCAAAAGCAAAAAGTTCCAGTGAATGCATCTGCAGAACATATGCAAATATACAGGCACTCCCACGAAAATCAAAAAGGGCAAATTTCTGGTTTATGCACCACAAACACAGTTCCCATTTTACCAGAGAGCCCCTTTCCATGAAGTTATTCTTCATTATTCTTCCTTGGAGGAATCCATGCAACTGAAGAGTTACTCACTTCAAAGAAGTGTATTAACAACACTCCTTAACACCACACATCCCAGTTTCCAGTTAAGACTTCATGCAGGTCACAAGGTTTCATACAAAACCATCACCTTTCCCATTCAAAGAAACACAAAACCCCACGTTATTTCTTGTAGCTGAAACTTGTAAGCTGCCTTTTTTTTTTT
>NW_020959141.1:0-2172 GCF_003031625.1 Empidonax traillii | reverse complement strand
CCTTATTTTAAAATATGACTGGATCTGAAGATGATGTGGACCTTGAAGGCATCAAACTATGAACACGGAAAATGTGGAAAATAATCCTCAGTCAACCACCAAGAACAGTTATTTAAAGGGGAGAAGATGCTGCGAGACAATATACTCAGTCTGTACTACCTTGGTGTAACCCTGCAGTCACAGAAACATACTTTTTACTGTGACAAACAAAAATCTGTTGCCATCACAGATCCTTCTTGCTTCAAATACCGGCTAGGTTGCTGTTTAGGATGGTCTCACACCCAGAGCTTTGCTGCCTTGGTTACGAAAGTTCATTTACCCACGGGACTGCTCGCTGCACGTTGAATTAGGGTGTGTTTTTTTGGCTAAAGGGTTAATGATGCACAACCTCAAGATTACAGATGCCCACATAATGGAGACATGCCAACATATCAAGAACAGTAATATGAACTTAACTAAGCTTCTTGTTGTTTAAAGAACAAAAACATCCCCCAAAACAACAACAACGACCCAAACTAAAAGAAACTACCTTCATTTTAACAGGTGTGAACTCCAACATGACTTTCCTACAAAAACAGTCAGATCACCAAGGACACTGTTACTTCAATGTTAATGTTAGGGGGGGGAAATGATATTTAGTACCATCAGAACCCTAAACTGTGTTGAGACATCAGCTGGTTTTGTGCTTCTGAACTTACTCTGTCATCGGTTTCCTCCAGAGAACAACTCTGAGCCATAAGCTATAGGCTCCTGCTTCAAGAGTTTTTGTGAACAACCATCTCTCTGGTGATTAGACAGACACATCAGTCTACTAAATCAGGCAAATATTTGATGCAAAAATTGCATCCAGGCAGGATATAAACTCCTTCTTTGAAAATACATAATAAGCTACCTAAGTAGAGCTTGAGGGCATTTTGTTTCTTACAATTTTTTTCTTTCTCAAAGTTCACTCACAGGAAATGGTCTCTAATTTATAAGCTTACGTACAATACGATGAGAAAGTGGGCAATGGTACATAATGGTACGTAAAATATAATTAAAAAGTTCCTAAATGTCAAGACATTTAAAGCTGCTGCATGTTGTTCTGCTAAATCAAACTACACTTGCAAAATCTGTACTAATAGCTAAAGTCTCTTGTGTTTTATTTATGCACCTGTAGAAAAGTGTCTCTGTGCACTGATATGAGTGAGGAGATGAGTGCTAAGTTACCTCTAAAAAGTTAATGTGTAGAGTAAATAATGTGGGATCATTCTTCCTACCCAAACATATCCCAGATGCTACAGGGACTACGCTGTGAGACAGAACACCAAACACAGAAAAGGTCTGCAGCACAGAACTGACCTCAGTTCACCTCCCAGCACTGCAGGAATGTCCAAGATATGCAGGAGAAATGAGTGGTACGTGATGGGAGAATATCGTAGTATGAACTCAAGAGTCTTGACTCAAAACCCAACAAGCTACCAAAGGAGTCACTTTAACTTCCACGAGAAACTATTTCCGTGAGAATATTCTTAAGGAGAGGCTCTGCCTTTGCACAGGGAAAGCTTTGAGTTTATGCGAACCCAGCAGCTGCCCAGGATGAAAGAAGGGGAGCACCCTCAGCCCTGGGAGGCAGGTGGATGCTGCAGATTTGGCCAAAGGTACGAGCCCAGGGCCCTGGAGCAAGAAAGCCTAAACATTTTGTCACACAACCCTCCAGTTCCAGGCCACCAGCAGCCTGGGCACCTTGCCCCTGCAGCAGGAACATTCCATTTCCCAGTGATGCTGAGGGGACTTGAACTGATTTCACTGCCTGTAACAGCCTTTGTATTTTGGTTTTTTTTTTTTTTTCTGGATTTTATCCTTTCTGTAGTTGTTGTGAAAGTCTGACCTCAAGAAGAAGTACAATTCAGAGTTCCACTTTTTAAATGCTTTCTCAACACCACAGCTGATTACTTAGGCAACTTGTGGAAGGAAATCCTCTCTGAACCACGTGAATAAACCTGAATAACCCCAGAGCAGCACACACACACAAAAAAAAAAAAAAGGTAAAACATACATTAAGTGAGAAGTACAACATACTTAATATGTCCTCCCCTTGAAAAACACAGATTCCTGAACAAGAGCAGCACAAGCAATGCACGTCCAAGACATGTAGGAAGGAGCAAAAGCGCCACATCCCAGATCCCCGAC
>NW_020959140.1:7730-10502 GCF_003031625.1 Empidonax traillii | reverse complement strand
ACCCTGTGTGTGAAGCCAAAGGTACCAAGGGTCACCAAAATCAGCTACTCCTGTTCCATTCCATGGTTGTTCTTCAGGGCTAACATTGCTGCAGTTGGTGTATGAGGTCACATTTGCCCACTGAGCAGGTGCTACAGAGCCCAATAGGTCTAATTCTTGTAAGGGAAGTGAACTCGAATGGTTCAGGTGCTGTATAAGACATTGTTGTGCAAAGGCACTTTGCATCACAGGCACAGTGTTGCTCCACATACACTCTCCATTGGAGCTCTTGTTCTGTCTGGTGTTGTTCTACAGACACTCCATGTCAGTCAAACTACCACTAAACAATCCGTCAAATGCCCTTTCCTCAAACACAGGATAGCCAATAAGGCACGTACGAAAAGGATCTCCAGGCATTGCCAAAGACAGACAAAAGTCAGTTTGCCCAGTTTGATTTGCCCACGCAACCCACAAGTTTTGTCTTGGGTTAATTTCTGTAATAGAGCCTGTAGTCAGGCCAATCGACTGCCATGGCCTTGACTGGGATCTGAACACGGAAAGATAAATACATTCACATTTCACACATTTCACAATCGTGCGTATTTTATTAATGAACAAATACAAATATTTTCCACCAATGAGTAGATACAAATACATCTTACACAGATACACAGCCCTATCCCACTACAGATTTCACTGATGCTCATACACAGTTTTATCTCCTGAGTGGATACACAGAGAAATAGAATGTTAAGTTGGAAGGTTCATCCAGCGCCAACTTTGGCTCAGGGGATGTTGTTCAGGCCTCAGTACTTCAACTGCAGAGCCCTGTGGAACCAAGGGGCCATTGTGACACTGTGGGGCCTCGTGGAACCAAAGGCACCCTGTGATCCTGTGGAACTTCATGGAGATAAAGGAACCCCAGGACGCTGTGGAACCTCATGGAATCAAAGGGCCACTATGACATTGCAGGGCTTCTTGGAATCAAGGGGCCCTTGTGACACTGTGGAACCTCATGGAACCAAAGGAATCCTGGGACACTGTGGAACCTCCTGGGGTCATCAGGGCAACTGGGATGCTGTGGAACCTCATGGAATAAAAGGGTTTGATTGTGACACTGTGGGGCCTCCTGGAACCAAAGGGACCCTGGACCTGTGACTGATGGACACTCGAGGACCATTATCCTGACTGAATCTGGACTCTAATGGGCACCCACACAGGATCAGTTCCCCATGGATATTTCCCACATTCTGAACTTCTTTGTCATTGTATGAGTTTGTGATTTTAGCTTCTCTAATAACCGTGGATGTTCAAGTTTATCCTCAGCAGACAGAAAACTGGGTGTATGTCCAGATGCGAGAGAAGGATCTGCTCAAGCAGAACTGGGAAGGACTTTGTCTCCCAACATGTTTGTGGAAGCTCTGGGAGGAGACTCCCAAATTCCCTGTATTGGAATAAAACAAATCCAGGCAGAGGAACCAACTGTCCTGGACAGTGCAGTGAACAACAAATCTGCTGCAGGTAAAGCTGCAGCAGAATAAGAACCTCCAAAGTGAAAATCATGAAATGGTTTCTCTTTTTATATTGATAGGACAATGTTTCTAGGATTGCAGCGTGGTTATTTACCCCTGGATTAGCCAGCTGTCCTAACAGGGCCTTCAACTAACAATGATAAAAGAAAGAAAAGAGACCAAAGTCCCTTTTCCCAAGGGCCACTCCAATAGAACACACCCAGAGCAAATGCCACCTGAGCCTTGGAAGAGAAGCTCACCCTGAAAGCCAACACAGCCTGTGACACTGAGAACAAACAGCAGGTACTGCTGGATTTGTTCTCCGTTTCCCACTCATTCCAATGAAAGCATTCAAATGATGGGACTTCCAACAGCAAACAGATTGTCCAGGGGTCTCCCTCCAGCTGGAGTGATGCTCCTTTTAGAAGGAAAAGCAGCCCAAACTCTCACAGATCCACAAATGCTCTTCCTGGTCGCTCCCCTGGGGTTAAGTGAGAGATCTGCCTCTTGTCTCCTATGGTGGTTTATATCAATCTCTTCTTAATGCTTGTTTCCTTGAGCTGGTTTTGATAGAATTGCCTTAATAGAATTGTTTAATACAGTGCACTGTACTACTTTATGCTATATTATACCCTACTAGTAGGTTTTTAGTCTTTTTACCCTGTAGTAAATAATTCTGATTAAGATTTTTCATCTGTTTTCACTTGTCGGTTCATTTGTCATAATAAATAATTCATTTTATATAAATACCTCTGATCTGCCATCATTAAAACCTGCAAGACAAAGTGATTTAATCACGCCTCTGGAATTCCTGTAATTTAAACTGTTGGCACAGCCCGAGGCTAAGATTGGATCCAGCCACACTCAGGCTCCTCTCTGAGAAGGAATTCAGAAAGCCAGGGGATCCTTTCTGTACCTCGTGACTCACCAGCAGTTGAGCTTCTTTAAAGGCTTTGTCTAAGCCCTCCACTCCCACTCAGGACACCCCCACACTCACACACCCCCCAACCCTGCAGTCCAGTCGCTCCAGTCACTCCGTTGCCAGCACTGTTGACATGGGGGCTGTTTGATGCCCTGGTCCTCCTGCAGTTGGTGCACTCACACCCCCACGCTCAGCAGCTCTTGCAGAGACAAATTGGCTCACACAGGAGTTAGAAATTCAGTTTAATGAGAAGACAGAACAGACTGCACTGGTTGGGGTCCTCCCCTCAACTTCCCTCAAGCCCTGTGCTATCCAAAACTGCTCTTCCCCTGCATCCCAGAATGTGTCCAACACTCCAAG
>NW_020959140.1:0-3266 GCF_003031625.1 Empidonax traillii | reverse complement strand
GCTCTGTGATGTCACTGAGGGGCATATGGCCTCTGTTCGCCCATATGTCCTTCATACCAACATTTGGCTCATTGGCAGGGATGTCCTTGGTCAGTGGGGCATGGTCTTAACTACTAAATTTTCAGTAGCGGCCACTGATGGGCGACCAACCCTGAAATTGACATGGCTTACTGAAAAACCTGTGTGGGTAGATCAATGGCCGCTACCAGATGAGAAGGCTGCACACCTTGAAGCTTTGGTAGAGGAACAGGGAAAATTAGGTCATTTAGTCCCTTCAACCAGTCCTTGGAACACACTGGTGTTCACTATTCCAAAGAAATCAGGTAAATGGAGACTATTACAAGATTTACGAGCTGTAAATGCTGTAATGCAAGATATGAGAGCATTACAGCCCGGGATTCCATCCCCAAACATGTTACTTAACAACTGGGAACTGATGGAAATTGATCTCAAAGATTGTTTTTTCACTATTCCCTTACACCCTATGGACTGTGAAAAATCTGCTTTTTCTGTGCCAGCAAAAAATTGTGCTCGTCCAACACAAAGGTATCATTGGGTAGTTCTCCCTCAAGGTATGAGAAATTCTCCTACCATATGCCAATGGTATGTGGACCTTGCTTTACAACCCTTGCAGAAACAATTTCCTGATCATCTGATCTATCATTACATGGATGATCTGTTAATCTGTGCAAAACAATTAGCACAACAGGAAATGTTGAGAGCATTACAGGCTGTACTCCAGCCATATGGACTTGTGATAGCTCCAGAAAAAAATACAGATCCCAGCACCGTGGGAATATTTGGGACTGCAAGTTACTCTCTCCACTGTTCGACCTCAGAAGCTTCAGATTCATGGCAGCATTCACAATGTGAATGATGTGCAGAAATTAGTAGGAGATCTGCAGTGGGTCAGACCCATTTGTGGCATAACAAACACAGACTTAAAACCTTTATGGGATATGCTCAGAACTGGTAATCAATTGACAGAAGCTCGACCATTATCAGATGCTGGAAAACAGGCCCTACAGACAATTGAGCAGAAACTGGCACATGCTTTTTCAGGGTGATTGCTTCAAGATAAACCTGCTCAACTTATCATCTATAACACAAACACAGAATTGGCAGGAATACTTGTTCAAAGGGACATGACACAAAAAAATCCTTTATGGATCCTAAAATGGGTTTTTCTTCCTGCATCATTATCTAAAACAATTGTTACCCCTCTAGAAGCAATAGCACTCTGTATACAAAAAGCTGTAGATCACTGCTTGCAAATGTCTGGAAAGCATCCCAATGAAATTGTTGTCCCATTACAACAGGATCAGATTGCAACAGCAATTCGCACAAATGAAACATCTGGCCTTGCAGTAACAGGTCTTTCTGTGACTTTAATCTGTCACTTTCTGTCACATCCACTGTTCAAAATCACTTTGAATTTGGAATCATATTCCTTACTCAGCAAACACCCCCTAGAAGGTCTTACAGTCTTTACAGATGCCAGCAGTCGCACTGGTAAAGCTGGTTTTGTCTGGAAGATTCAGGATACTTGGAATTCAGAAACTGTCGTAGTTGATGGTTCTGTACAAGTTTTGGTATTAGTAGCTGTAACATGAGTTTTTGCAAAGTGGTCACAATGTCCTTTGAAAATTGTGTCACACTCTAATTGGGTCTCTCTTGCATTCTGCACTTTTTAAAGAAGTCTCCAATAAGATCCTGTTTTATACCATTTATCAATTGTGGCATCTTTTAGATGATTGCAAAGTCCCCTTTTTCATTACTCACATCAAAAGTCACACTACGTTACCAGGATATCGAGTAGAAGGCAATGAAAGAGCTGATTTGTTACTTTCTGTACCAGCAGAGCTAATGCCAAAACCTGATTTACTCTCCCACGCCTTTTTTCCTCAGTCAGCTAAAGCTCTGAAACATCAGTTTCCTATTTCCCTGACTGAAGCTGGAGCTGTTCTAGCTGCATGCTCCGACTGTGCACTTGTACCTAACATTCAGCCTCAAGCAACCAACAAGAGAGAGTTATCTGCTTTACAACTCTGGTAAACAGATATAACAGAATTTACACCTTTTGGTAGACTAAAATGTGTTCATGTTTCCATTGATACCTTTTCTGGTTTCCTATGGGCCACAGTTCATGTATCAACTAATGCCCGAGTAGTCGAAAACACTGGCTAACTTGTTTTGGTGTTATGGGGGTACCACAGTGTATTAAAACAGATAACAGACCTGGTTACTGTGCCCAATCAACCCATACCTTTTTACATGCCTGGGGAGTCAGTCATACATTTGGTATCCCTCACAATTGGAGGGACCAAGCTATTGTTGAGCGAGCCCATCGAACCCTGAAGCGTCATCTTGATGTTTTGAGAAAGGGGGGAGATGCCCGACATATCTCCCCTTCAGAACTCTTACACAAAACACTTTATGTATTAAATTGGCTTAATCCTCGTGGTGGGAATGATGATTTGCCAGCAGCACAAAGACATATTATACAATTTGCAAAAACCTTTGGTACAAGTTTATGCCCTGTTCTTAATCAGTGGAAAGGACCATGTATGTTGTTAACCTGGGGAAGGGGTTATGCTTGTGTTTCCACAGACAATCAAGAATTCAGACGGGTTCCAGCAAAATGGATAAAGCCGTGGCTACAGCACGACTCATGACTCAGACATGAGTCATTGGAGCCTGAAGCTGAAGCAAGATGTCTGTAGAGACTGCATTGTGTCCTTACTCCGTGGTTACAGGCTACTGGTCTCCAGGATTCGACAGAAGTGACACCAGAAGCTCTGTTGCAAGGAGAAATAGAAACAATACTACAAGCCCCTCCAGGATTAGAAGAACAATTGCATAACACTTGTCGCACACATGGGTATCAATGTAAACCGTGGATTTGTGTGCACTGTAGTGGTTGTAATCAAAGCTATTGGAGGGTTGCCGTGGGTATTCAAGCGAGCGGGAAAGAACAACACATCTATAAGATGCAGATTCAATCCGTTTTATTATCAGAAGGCCACACAATATATATTCTTTTGAGTCCTGGACATGCAGTCACGACCGCAGCACACCTCCATGATTGGTTGGTCTGCATTGTCCACGCGCCTCAAGCAGTCCATCCATTGGTGATCCTTAAAACACACATTCCTGGGAAAAGTTTCTGTTATCACCTTTTTCTCACATCTTTCTGCTGACCTCTGCATTCCTGCAGCTGCAGACTTGTTCTTGTTTGACTAACGGTCAGCTCCTGGCCTTCTCAG
>NW_020959139.1:8743-10504 GCF_003031625.1 Empidonax traillii | reverse complement strand
CAAATCCCCCCCAAAGCCCTCCCCGAGCCCACCTTGACGTGGTAGGGGCCCAGCACGATCCAGCCACAGAAGCAGTAGCCCAGGTAGATGACGGCCACGCAGCAGCAGAAGCGGATCACGTTGGGCAGGGCCACGCGCAGGGTGACGATGAGGATCTGGGGAGGAAGGGCAGGGGAGGGGGGGACAGAGGGGATGAACACCCCCCCTCCCCCCAAATCGGGGACAGCAGGGACCCCGAGGTGGCAGCACCACGGGAGAACACGGGGGGGGGGGGACATGGGGGGACCCCCAGCTCGGAGGAGGGGACACCGAGGTGAGGGGACAGGGCCCTGTGAGACTCCAAGGTGAGGGGACAGGAGCTGTGAGACCCCCAAGGATAGGGACCTGTGAGACCCCAAGGTGAGGGGACAGGGACATGTGAGACCCCAAGGTGAGGGGAGAGGGACCTGTGAGACCCCAAGGTGAGGGGACAGGGACATGTGAGACCCCAAGGTGAGGGGACAGGGCCCTGTGACACCCCAAGGTGAGGGGACAGGAGCTGTGAGACCCCCAAGGTGAGGGAACAGGGCCCTGTGACACCCCAAAGTCCCCACCCCAACCCCGAGCTCTGGAAGGCCCCGGGGGGGGACCACGCCCAGCCCTGGAATTGTTTCCTGAGGGGCCATCCTGACCATCCCAAACCCTGGAATTGTCCCCTTCAGAGCCATCCCCAGCCCTGGGATTGTCCCCTGCCAGGCCATCTTGGTCACTCCCACCCCTGGAACTGTCCCCTGCCAGGCCATCCTGGCCATCCCCACCCCTGGAATTGTCCCCTGAGGGGCCATCCTGGCCATCCCCATCCCAGGAACTGTCCCCTGCCAGGACATCCCCACCCCTGGAACTGTCCCCTGTCAGGCCATCCTGGCCATCCCCACCCCTGGAAGTGTCCCATGTCAGGCCATCCTGGCCATCCCCACCCCTGGAATTGTCCCCTGAGGGGCCATCCTGGTCACTGCCAGCCCTGGAACTGTCCCCTGTCAGGCCATCCCCACCCCTGGAATTGTCCCCTGAGGGGCCATCCTGGTCACTGCCAGCCCTGGAACTGTCCCCTGCAGGGCCATCCCCACCCCTGGAATTGTCCCCTTCGGTGCCACCCCCACCCCTGGCAATGTCCCCTGGCAGTGCCACCCCCACCCCTGGCAGTGTCCCCTGGCAGTGCCACCCCCACCCCTGGCAGTGTCCCCTGGCAGTGCCACCGCCGCCACTCACGTTGTACTTCTGGAAGAAGGTGAGGTAGCGGATGACCCCCACCCACACCAGCAGCGTGGATGTCCCCAGCAGGATGCTGCACACGTCGTACCCCGCGAAGTTCTGGGGGGGACACGGGCGGCGATGGCACCGGCACGACGTCCCCAGCGCCGCCCCCCCAGTGACAAACCACCCCTCCCATCATCACCTCCCCCTGAGGGGATTCCTGGGGCCACCACACCCCGTGAGCCACCCCAAAGGGACTCTGGGGTGACACTTGGCACCCTTTGGAGAGGTGTGGGTGCCCTGGGACACACCGGTGACGTTGTCACTGTGGCAGCGGTGACACCCAGGGGTGGCTGTGGGGTGACAATGTCCCCTCTTGGAGGGCTCTGATGACATCCAGGGTGTCACCGGGGCACTGCCAACACGCAGGGGTGGCTGTGGGGTGACAATGTCCCCTCCAGGGGCACAGGGGACATCCAGGACATTGTCACTGGGTCACTGCCAACACCCAGGGGTGGCTGTGGGGTG
>NW_020959139.1:0-1691 GCF_003031625.1 Empidonax traillii | reverse complement strand
ACCACCCCTGTGACCCCAAACCACCCCCGTGACCCTCCATCATCTCCGTGCCCCCCACACCACTCTGTGCCCCCACTCGCAGGTGTAGCGCCCGATGGCCTCGTTGGGGACGGCCAAGGACTGCGGGACAAGGTGCCATCAGGGGCTGGGAGGTGGCCCTGAGCCACCTCTGTGTCCCCAGGCTCCCCCTGTGCCCCCACCCTGCCCGTGCCCCACCTTCTCCACGGCGTAGAAGACGCGCTCGTAGAGGCCCCGCTGGGTGTAGACGGCGTAGGAGTCGTCGGCGCCGTCCACGTAGTCCTTGAGGAAGAGGTGCTTGAAGGCCACCGTGTTCTCCTCCTTGAAGGCCACCACCATCTGGTTGCTGAGCCCGAAGAGGATGAGCTGGGGGACGAAGGCCAGCGCCGTCAGCCCCGCGGTGACCCCGCGGCAGGGGGGGCCCGAAACGCCGACGTTTCGCCCCAAAGGGGCTCCCGGGAGGGGAAACGGCGTCACCGCCACGTCACTGGGGGGGGGGGGGGGGGGACCTCGAGGTGACAAGGGGCAGCTGGCACCTGGTGCCACCTGGTGACCCCCCAAAAGCTCTTGAACTGCCCCGTTCTCCTGAGGCGAAGCCCCTCTCCCACCGGAGATGGGGGGACAATCTCCTTGGGGACACGGGTGTCCCACCACAGATGGGGGGAGGACAATCTCCCTGGGGACACCGATGTCCTGATGGAGGGGAGGGGACACTGTCCCACCACAGATGGGGGAAGGACAATCTCCCTGGGGACACCCATGTCCTGATGGAGGGGACAATCTCCTTGGGGACACACTGTCCCACCACAGACGAGAGGGGAACAATCCCCCTGGGGACACTCCTGACCCCAAAATGTCCCCAACCCCCCCCCCCAAGAACCCCGAACTTCCTCTTCCCCCTCATTGCTTTCCCTGCTCCAAACCCCTCCCCACGCCCTTAATTAGCTCTTATTAATTAACCATGCCCCTCATTAGCAGGGCAAAGGCCTGCTAATGTCACCCGTGACAGCGGGTGACAGCGGGTGACAGGACAAGGCGGTTGTGCTGAGCAAGCAGAACGGGGGGGGGCCTGGTGTCCCCGCTGAGGGGGGATGTCACATGCCACCCGTTTCCTCCCTGTCCCGTGACCGTGTTCCACACCAGGCCAGGGGCAGGTGACAGCCCTGGGTTGTCCCCCCTTTTGGGGACACTCTGGCGTCACCCCCAGCGTGCGGCACCCGGACCCTGGGGACGTGTCGCTGGGGTAACCCCAACGCAACACCCCTCCCGCCCCCAGGGGACCTCTCACTGTCCCCAAGTGTCCCCACAAAGCCCCAGCTGTCCCCACAGTGTCCCCAGGCTTCACTGGGTGTCCCCTGCCTTGTCCCCCATGCCCATCTCAATGTCACCTCCTGAGGGGTGACGACGGCACAGGCGCTCAGTGTCACCGGGAGGTGACACTGAGCGCCTGTGCCGTCGTCACCCCCCAGTTTCCTGTGTCCCAGTGTCCCTCTGCCCACTGTTCCTCAGTGCCACGTTGGTGTCCCCTGCCATGGCCCAGGGGACTCTGCCCACTGTGCCCCCTCCCCTGTGTCCCAACTCCCCTGCCCGATGTCCCTACATCCCTGTACCCCCTCCCTGCTGTCCCCACATCCCTGTGTCCCCTCCCCTGAGTCCCAGCCCCCCTGCCCGCT
>NW_020959138.1:8159-10508 GCF_003031625.1 Empidonax traillii | reverse complement strand
CCCTGTCCCTGTCCCCTGTCCCTGTCCCCCCAGGAGCACACCTTCATCAAGCACTGTGTGTCCCCATGTCCCCCTGTGTCCCTGTGTCCCTGCTGTCCCCCCCATGTCCCCTGTCCCTGTCCCCGCAGGAGCACACCTTCATCAAGCGCTACGAGACGCTGGAGGTGGACGTGGCCTCCTGGTTCAAGGACGTGATGGCCCGGACAGAGTCCCCCCGCCCGGGGGGGGCCCTGGGCCAGCACCACCTGCCCTTCTTCACCAGGTAGCGCCAGCAGGCACGGGGACACCGCTGGGGACACCGTTCTGGGATGGGGACACCGTTCTGGGATGGGGACACCGCTGGGGACACCATTCTGGGATGGGGACACCGCTGGGGACACCGTTCTGGGATGGGGACACTGTCCTGGGACACCACTGGGGACGCTGTCCTGGGATGGGGACACACTCCTGGGACACAGGGACACCCCTGGGGACACCCACCTGTGACACTGCCCTGGGCTGGGACACCTGGGACAGTGACACCTGGGACAGTGACACCTGGGACACCCCCTTGGGACAGTGACACCTGGGACAGTGACACCTGGGACACCCCCTTGGGACAGTGACACCTGGGACAGTGACACCTGGGGCTGTGACACCTCCTGGGGCCATGACACCCACCCAGGACACCCCCTGTGACACCTGTGACACCTGGGACACCCCTCAGGGACAGTGACACCTGGGACAGTGACACCTGGGACACCCCTCAGGGACAGTGACACCTGGGGCAGTGACACCTGGGACAATGACACCTGGGACACCCCCCTGGGGCTGTGACACTTGGGACACCCCCTGGGCCCCCCCCTGGGCTGGCACACCCCAAGGTGACGGTGACACCCCCACGGCCACCACGGCCCCGGCAGCCACACGGACACGCGTGACGTGGCGTGTCCCGGGACATCCCAGTATGTCCCAGCATGTCCCAGCGTGTCCTGGGACATCCCAGTATGTCCCAGCATGTCCCAGCGTGTCCTGGGACATCCCAGGGTGTCCCCAGTGTGTCCTGGTGGAACCTGGCACCACGTGGACCCCGCTGTGTCCCAGCACATCCCAGTATGTCCCAGTATGTCCCAGTGTGTCCCAGCACATCCCAGTATGTCCCAGTGTGTCCCAGTATGTCCCAATGTATCCCAGAATGTCCCCGTGTGTCCCAGAATGTCCTAGTATGTCCCAGCGTGTCCCCCCCCGGCGTCCCCGTGTCCCCAGTGCCGGGGGACACCCCTGTCCCCTCCGTGTCCCCTCCGTGTCCCCTCCGTGTCCCCCGAGCGTGTCCTCAGTGTCCCCAGGAGCCCGAGCGGGGCCAGGCCGGGAGGTGGCCCCGGGTGTGACACGAGGACAGGAGGTGGCCCCGGGTGTGACACGAGGACAGGAGGTGGCCCAGGACACGAGGACAGCGGGACGTGGCCCAGGGACACACGGACAGGGGGCTGTGACACCGATGTGGCACCGGGGGGGGGGGGGGGGGGGGGGGGGGGGGGGGGGGGGGGGGGGGGGGGTTGGGGATGAGAGGGGACGAGGACACTGAGGGGACACTGAGGGGACACTGAGGGGCGAGGAGGTGGCACCGCCAGGACAAGGGGACATGGAGATGACATTTGGGGACACGGAGGTGGCACTCGGAGATGGCACCAGAGATGGCACGTGGGGACACGGAGATGTCACGGGAACGGGGATGTGACACCGAGGGACAGCGCTGGGGACACGGAGATGTCACGGGAACGGGGATGTGACACCGAGGGACAGCGCTGGGGACACGAAGGACGGCACCGGGATGTGACACGCGGCACAGAGCGCGGAGGTGGCACCGGCAAGTGACACGGGGGGACGTGGCACGGAGAGGGGACACGGGAATGGCACCAGGACAGGACACAGATGGCACCGGGATGTGACACGGAGATGGCACCAGGATGGGACATGGAAATGGCACCAGGATGTGACACAGGACACAGATGGCACCGGGATGTGACATGGAAATGGCACCAGGACGGGACAGAAGACACGGATGGCACCGGGATGTGACACAGAGATGGCACCGGGACGGGACACAGGACACAGAGATGGCACCAGGATGGGACATGGAAATGGCTCCGGGATGTGACACAGGGATGGCACCAGGACATGGCAGGGGACAGAGGTGGCCCCAGGCTGTGACAGAGGACACAGAGATGGCACCAGGGTGTGACATGGGGACACAGGACAGGGATGGCACCAGGATGTGACATGGGACACAGATGGCACCAGGACATGGCAGGGGACAGAGGTGGCACCGGGGGTGACACAGAGGTGGCACCGGCTGTGACACAGGTGGCA
>NW_020959138.1:0-1298 GCF_003031625.1 Empidonax traillii | reverse complement strand
CCCTCCCCCCAGCTCAGGACCCCTGACCCGAAGCCGCCTCCGAACGGGACCCCCCCCTGAACTGGGACCCCCATCCTGAACTGGGACCCCCCCCTGAACTGGGACCCTCCCGAGCATTGGTGACCCCCCCAAATCCCAAAGGACCCCCCCAATTTTTGGGGACCCCCCCAAAGGCCGGGGGTCCCAAATAAAGGTGCTGCTGAGCCCCCCGTGCTCATTGGGGGGGGGGGCTGTTTTGGGGTGAAATCCAAGGTTTTTGGGGCCATTTGGGGTTCCAGGAGGTTCTTTGGGGGTCACTTCAGGGAGTTTGGGGGTCCCAGCACGTTTTTTTGTGACATTCCAGAGGTTTTTGGGGCCAATCTTGGGGATTTGGGGAGGGGTCTCAGAATAATTTTGGGGCTGAATCTCAGGGTTTTTGGGGCCTCAACTGATGCTTTTTTGGGGGGAAATTCAAGTTATTGGGGCCCAACTCGGGGATTTGGGGGATCCAGGTCACTTTGGGGTGAATTGGAGGGGTTTTGGGGTCCCTGGAGTTGCTTCCCGGGTGAATTCCGGACGTTTGGGAGCCCAGCAGGCGGTTTTGGGGTGAATTCCAGGGATTTGGGGTCCCAAGAGATGGTTTTGGGGCGAATTCCAGAGGTTTTGGGTCCTGTATTTCTCTGTACAGCGAAGGGGGGGGGAGGGGGTGGGGCCCCTCCCCCAAAATGTCCTCGGACCGGCCGTGTGGGAGTCCCCGAGCCCGGGAGCCATCCATGGGATCTGAGATCCATCCCAGGGGATCTGGGAACCATCCATGGGATCTGGGAGCCATCCATGGGATCTGGGATCCATCCATGGGATCTGGGATCCATCCATGGGATCTGGGATCCATCCCAAGGGATCTGGGATCCATCCATGGGATCTGGGATCCATCCATGGGATCTGGGATCCATCCATGGGATCTGGGATCAATCCCAAGGGATCTGGGATCCATCCATGGGATCTGGGAACCATCCATGGGACCTGGGATCCATCTGGGGGCTCCAGGATTGCCCCCCCCCTGTGTCCAGGATCCATCTGGGGGGATCTGGGATTCAGGATCCACCCGGGGGGCTCAGGATCCATCCAGGGGGTTCAGGGGGATCCAGAGTCCCCCCCCGTGTCCAGGGTCCATCAGGGGGATCCAGGATCCATCCAGGGGGTTCAGGGGGATCCAAGATCCATCCAGGGGGTTCAGGGGGATCCAGGGTCTATCCAGGGGGTTCAGGGGGATCCAGGATCCATCCAGGGGGTTCAGGGGGATGCAGGATCCATCCAGG
>NW_020959137.1:8016-10509 GCF_003031625.1 Empidonax traillii | reverse complement strand
CCCCCCTCTCCCTTCCCCAGAAGGGCCCCAAAAAAGCAAAATATAAATTAAGAAGCCCCTTCCCCCCTCAAAAAAAAAAAAACCCAAAAACAAAAAAACCCACCAAGAATTGGGGTGGATTTGGAACAGGATTTGCAGCAGGAGCTCTGCAGATTCCCAAGGGATGCTGCTCCCTCCCATCCCGAAAATACCTCCTTTTTCAGGGAAAATCGAGGCCCAAACGACCCCCCCGGAGCCTCTCGGGATCAGAGAAGGAGGAAAGGGGGGGGGGGAAAAAAGGGGGGTTTGGTGGGAATTTGAGGAGGAAACGGAGAGATCCTCGAGGAGGGGGGCGGATAAAAGGGAAGATAAATAAAACACGGGTGAAGGGACACGACGTGGCCACGGGGCTCCACGTGGCAGCGAGACACGACGGCGGGAGCTGGGAGGGATCGGGAAAAGCCGGGAGAGAGCTGGATTGGGAAGAGCCAAGAGCTGGAATTTGGGAGACAAGGGTGGGGGAAAAAAAGCCGGGATTGTTCCGTGGGGTGGGGAAGGGGGGGGAGAGGGGGTCGCGTCCTCCCACGGAGCTGCCACAGCCCCTGGAGCCGCTGGGAGGTCCCGGGGGGCTCCATTTGGACCCCCCTTTCCCCCGGGGGGTTCCATCCCAGGACCACCCCGACCCCCTTAGGGTGGAGGGGGGGTCCACATTGGGACCCCTGGGACCCCCTCCCCCCCCACACACCCACCCTGCCCCCTTGGACCCCGAGATGAACCGGGACCCCCCGGGACCCCCTCACTGCGGCCCGGGGGACCACCAGGACCCCCCAAAACCCCTTTCCCTCGAAGAGAGGGCTCCGCATCGGGACCCCCAGACCCCCTCAGTGCAGAATGGGGGGGAAATGGGGACCCCAGACCCCCTTAGAGCAGAAGGGGGGGCTGAAATGAGGACCCCAGACCCCCCCAGTGCAGAAGGGGGGTCCGCATCGGGACCCCCAGACCCTCTGACTGTGGAGGGGAACTCCACACCGGGACCCCCACACCTCCTTCCCCGTGGGCGAGGGTTCCACACCGGGACCCCCGAGACCCCTTTACTGCGGAGGAGGGAGGGGAGGGAGGGGAGGGAGGGGAGGGGGCTCCATACCGACCCCCCCGGGACTCCCGGACCCCCCTTTTCCCCGAGCGAGGGTTTCACACTGGGACTCTCAGCCTCCCCTCCCGCACCGGGACCCCCCGACCCCCCTTCCCCCCGTGGGTGAAGGTTCAACACCGGGACCCCCCAGACCCCCCTTCCCCCGTGGGCGAGGGGTCCACACCGGTTCCCCCCGTTCCTCACCGGCTCCACGGTGGGTGCGGGGCCTCAGGTGAGTCCGGGAGGGGCGTGGCCACCTCCGCTACCTGTCCCTCCTTCCCCCGGGACAGGTGCAGGGGGCGGAGATCCCGGGAATGTCGCCGGGTCCTAGTGCTGCCCGATCCCGGGAATGTCGCCGGGTCCTAGTGCCGCCCGTTCCAGGGAATAATGCCCGGTCCCGGTGCCAAAATCCCGGGAATATCTCCAGGTCTTAGTGCCGCGATCACGGGAATATCGCCGGGAATATTCCCAGAAATATCATCGGGAATATCGCTGGGTATTGGTGCCGCCCGTTCCCGGGAATAAATCCCGGTCCTAGTGCTGCGATCCCGGGAAAATTGCCCGGTCCTGGTGCCAAAATCCCGGGAATATCGCCGGGTATTGGTGCCGTCTGTTCCAGGGAATATCACCCGGTCCTGGTGCCAAAATCCCGGGAATATCGCCGGGTCCCAGTGCCCGCCATGCCAGGGAATATCGCCCGGTCCCGGTGCCAAAATCCCGGGAATATCTCCCAGTCCCGGTGCCAAAATCCCGGGAATATCTCCCAGTCCCAGTGCCCCGCTGGGCGCGCTGGGAGCCACAGGGACCCATACAGGTCGCTGCGCTGGGAACCAGTAAGGGACTGGCACTGGGGGTACTGGGAGCCCCAGGTGTGCTGGGACCAGTAAAGGCCGGTTACTGGGAGCACTGGGAGCCTCAGACTCCTACAGTGTCAGACCAGTAAGGGCCTGTTACTGGGTGAACTGGGAGCCACATCGGTGTGAGCCCGGGTATACTGGGACCAGTAAGGGCCTGGCACTGGGAGGCTCTGCAGGCTCAGAGGGTTTATTTTCCCCCCAAGGGAAGGATTTTCCTTTGGCTCTGGCACTTCCAGGAGGATTTGGGAGATTTGAGCTGGAGCAGAGCGGGGATTAATTTGGATTATTGGGATATGAGTTGGGATATTACCGGGATTACAGGGGGATAAAACTCCGGGCCCAGAGCCACCAGAGGCCAAATTAAACCCCAATCAGGGGCCAAATTAAACCCCCATCAGGGTCTAAATCAACCCTCATCAGGGGCCAAATTAAACCAATTCCCATCAGGGGCCAAATTAAACAAACCCCCATCAGGGTCTAAGTTAAACCCCCATTAGACTCCGAATTAAACCCCCATCAGGTTCC
>NW_020959137.1:0-1329 GCF_003031625.1 Empidonax traillii | reverse complement strand
CCCTTCCCTTCCCTTCCCCCCCCTCCATTCCCACCTGGAATTCCCTCGGAATCCTCACCTGGAGGCGCTGGAGAACTTCCCATAAAAAAAAGCAATTCCTGCAAAAGTCTTTTTTTTTTTTTTCCCACCTCCTCATTCCTGCCGGATTCCTCGGGGAAATTCCAGGGAATTCCAACCCCCTCCCCCCCCCCAAAAAAAAAAAATCCGATTTTTTTTTTTTTTCTTCCCTCCCTGCCCTTTCCTTACCTGATTTTTCTTCCTTCTGAGACTGCACGAGGGGGAAAGGGATAAAGGAAGGAGGAAAAGCTTCGATTGCAGGTCCTGTTTTCCTCCTTCCAGCCCTTTCCCTTCTCCTTCCCGGCTCTTTTAAGCTCCCCCAGAGCTGACAGGGGAGGTCGTGGCTCCCTCCTTGGGTCATTATTATGAATCATTTCAGCCTTTTCTGCCTGCAAGGAAAATGCCCATTTTTTTGTTGTTTTTTTTCGACTTTACCAAAGTGGGTTTTACTTTTAATTAGTGGGGATGTTTTTCACATATTTTTGTGGTTTTTTTTTTTCCCCTCAGTTTTCAGAGCCAAAGGGTGACCTGTGGGTTTGTTTTCTCTGGGGGTGAGGAGGGGGGGAGGTGACTCCTCTGTGATTCCTCTGCCCTTTCCAGCACCTTCGCTGGGGGGGAAAAAACAGAACAACGAACTCACAACTTTGCTGGAGTTAAAAAACGTCAAAAAAGGAGTGGAAAGGGAGGGTTTGGAGAATTTCTGAGGCTTCCTGGGGTGGGAAGTTTGGGCTGAGGCTCCTCAGGGGGATAAATCCCACTGGTGAGGCAAGGCCAGACCTTGGAGCCAACCCTGATCCAACCCTGATCCAATCCTGATCCAACCCTGATCCAATCCTGATCCAACCCTGATCCAATCTCAATCTAATCCTGATCCAATCCTGATCCAACCCTGATCCAATCCTGATCCAACCCTGATCCAATCCTGATCCAACCCTGATCCAATCTCAATCTAATCCTGATCCAATCCTGATCCAACCCTGATCCAATCTCAATCTAATCCTGATCCAATCCTGATCCAATCCTGATCCAATCCTGATCCAATCCTGATCCAATCTCAATCTAATCCTGATCCAATCCTGATCCAATCCTGATCCAACCCTGATCCAATCCTGATCCAACCCTGACCCAATCCTGATCCAACCCTGATCCAACCCTGATCCAACCCTGATTCAATCTCAATCTAATCCTGATCCAACCCTGATCCAATCCTGATCCAACCCTGATTCAATCTCAATCTAATCCTGATCCAACCCTGATCCAATCCTGATCCAA
>NW_020959136.1:8661-10509 GCF_003031625.1 Empidonax traillii | reverse complement strand
TAGTCTAGGTCTTCCTGGTGACCAGTTTGTAACCAAGGAAGTAGCCAAGTACCCAGTATTCCATACAATTTTTACTTAAACCAGAGTATAAATAAATTGGAGATTAGAGACCTCGCTCTCTTCTCTTCCGGCGAGGTTTGGGAACAGTGGGTCCCTGCGTTGGTCTCGCTTATCTAAGGCTGAGGCCTGCAGAGTCCACCGTCCTACCACGTGGTTTGGAGAGTGCTGGCTGTGACTGCCGATCCTGCTGTTCTAAGGGACATGGTGAGATCTGTTTTGTTAGTTATTAGTATAGTTTGATCTAGTATACCTGTTCAGTGTCCCTTTTGTTCCCTTTCATCCCCTTTTTTCCCTTTCCCTATCCCTTTGGGGGGAGTGGACCCCCTTTTACTGTGTATATAGCATCTTAACTGTACATAACTGTAATTTACGTAAATATAGATATATTTTCACATAAGCAGCTTGACTTTGGGTTCTTTAATTTTTATAGTTTCTTTTCCTTTAACCTAAGGGAAGAAAGGAGGGGGGAAGGGGGCTGCTGTCCTAACTTTCGGGCATTTGGCAGGGAGCCAGGTCCAAACCGTCACAAGAAAAAAGAACATTCAAGAAAAATTGTGGATGAGCTTACTTATCTTGTGTGCAATTAACAATCAAAGCTCACATTCATTTCAGAAGGTGAACTTAATGGTTTATCTAAAGAATGAGGAGGATACTGGAAAGATTGTTTCCCAGGAGCTAGGAGTCCTTAGAGTGCAAAGCAAGAGCAAACAAAGAGGTCCAAAATTGTGGGCCATGCTTAATTCTCTGTATTGTCTTTCATGCACTTTTTCTGGGAAGGCTAAAAAGATATTCTAGCATAATATTATCCTCATGTGTTTTGCCAGGTGTGATTGCTCTAATGCAGCTGGTTAAAAGAAAAGGACATCCAAATATTTGATGATAGATCCTGCAGTATTCAGTAACATCACATGCTTAACTGATGACATTGGCAGTATATATTCTGAGATCCTGCTCATCTAAATGCAGAGAGATTAATAAGAAAAATATTTGATTCTGATCAGAGAAGAGACCTGGATTCAGAACTTTACCCTGCTAGCCTTCACAAACACCTGTAAAAATGTCAGTATCCTGACTGGCAATATACCTTTTTTTACTGTTGTCTCAGTATGTTATGAAAATAACCTTCAAAAGTTGCTAAAAAAATTAATGTTTTTTCTTTAAATATGTGCTAGGTTATCCTCAGGCATACACACGCCACATACAGTGTTATACTCACAAGGAGATGGTTTCTAATGCGCACCCATTAAATGTAATAGTGGGGTTTATGTTGTCTAAAAATTCCTTGATGCTTTATCGTTTACAATGCTTGAAACAAATTGGGAACCAGACATTTTTCACTGTAGATGTCTATTAAGGAAGGGCATTGTCTCTGACACAATTTAAAACAAAATGATCGGGGAGGGGGCCAAACAACAAACAAACAAACAGAACCAGCCCAACCAAACCCACAACCAGAACAAGCTTTTTAGCTAACCCTCCTGGTTTTGCCAAATTCTTATCAGGAAGCCTTCACACTAACCACTATGCTGTAGAATTGTGAGGGCAGCAACTTGCAAGAAAACAACAGTACCAAACATCATAGGGAGCAGCAATTAATGTAAATAATGGCCAGTCTCTTCGCGAACGAAGAACCGGGGAAGGTCTTTCCACCTTCCAGCCTGCGCATTGGATTTTTTAGGTGAGACACAGTGTGCGCGGAACTGAGCCCACCCTTTAATCCTGAGGTTCATCTGCCGGGGCCAAGCACGCTTGGACGGTGGCAGCGAGGTCCTCAGGACGTAGATGGAT
>NW_020959136.1:0-2248 GCF_003031625.1 Empidonax traillii | reverse complement strand
AAAAAAAAAACAAAAAAAAAACACACACACGCAGAAAAAAAAACACACACACAAAAAACCCCACAACTTTAAACAACTCAAGGAAGTCTCTAGGTCATATTCCTTAATACGGGACTTTAACCTCACTGACACCTGCTGAAGTATAAAACAGCTGTATGTAAGCAATCTAGGTAACTTCTGGAGAGTGTCAAGGCTAGCTCCTTGATTCAGGCACTGGACTGACCACCCAGAGTTGTGCACAGCTGGATTTGTTATGCAGAAATGAGGAAAAAGTGATTGAAAATGTGAATTTCAGTGGCAGGTTGTCTGTAGTGACCATCAAATAATGAAGCTAAAGATTCTAGGGGAGTGAGGAAGGCAAGTACCAAAGAACAGACTGGTTTTCAGGAGAGCTGACTTTGGATTATTTAAGAGCTGGTCAGTGGGATCCCATTGGAGGCAGCACAAAGGTGCACAGGAATGCTGCCACATCTATGAGGACACCCTTCTTCAGGTGCAAGACTGACTGTGCTGATGTTTAGGAAGCCAAGCAGACTTATCAGGCCCCAGCTCAACACAGGGAATTTATAACTGAACTTCAGTACAAAAAGGCAGGACAAGAGCTAGAAGCAGACAGAGACTACAAAAGACAAATTGGAGGGACTCTTGAATGATGTCAGGAAAGCCTTAGCTCACAGAGAGTTGATGTGCTTGAGGAACACCAGGCACAACAAGAACCTCTATTGAAATATTTGTAGTGAAAACTTGAGAAAAAAAAATTTGAAACAAAGAAGCATTGTGGCCATTGCTGAAAGGGGTAGGTGATACAGTGACAGCAAACATAGCTAAAGTTGTGACCAACCAGCAAACTGCTACACCCAAAGGAGTCTCAGTGAAGACAGGTACAGGCTCATGAAGTGCTCATGAAGCTCAAGGGAGAATTTAGGGAGTGACCACAGCTGATGCAAATCAGCATTAACTCAACACAAAGAGGACCAGATTTTTTTTAGATAAATGGTTATATCAGCTGAGTGGATCAACTCATTGTATAAATGGTTTTCCAAGTGTCAGTGGTTTCCCAGAGTTAAGAGTGTGAATGTTTTCCCCAGATAGCCAGATCTGCAAGTGGGAAGTGTAGGTGTGGCTCAGTCCAAGATGGAGTATTAAAGCTGAACAACCTAATGAACTCTGAAGAGAGCAACAGATTAGTTCTAGTTTTAAGCCACATATTCCTTCCTGACAACAGGGAAAAAAGGCAGTCTGATAGTGTGCATCTAGAGATAGGCAATGGAAATCACATTTGCATCATGTTCTCAGTATATATCGGAAATGCTATATACTGCCTACTGTAGTGCATTGCAATTCCAGTACATTGCTGTATTATTCTGTCAAATCAAATCCCATGTAACTTATACAAATAACTATATTTGCCATCAGGTATTAACTCCTGATGTCAAATATCCTAATTAACCCAGTCAGAGAATACTGAACTCTGACTCAGGGCAACCCAGCAATAGAGTAAATTGAGCAGACAGGTTATGCTGACTCTACCCTAGGAGGTTTTTCAAAGCACTGAGAAAACAGGTTTGATCCCATAGTTGGCCCTGATTTGAGCAGCATGAGAGACCTCCTAAGGTCCTTTTCACACTGAGTGACTCTGTGATTCTATTCACTAGGGATACATGATTTGTTCTCTATCCTTTATTAATAATTTCTAGTTTGCTTATTTATCTGGTACAGAACACTATGTTGTTGTGATATGTTTTCATGGAATTATCCATAACAATGATTTCTCCTCTGGTAGTATCTAATGGTAATATCTAATTTAGAAGCTACCACTGTGTATACATATTTGGGCTTGTTTTTCTCCAGGTGCATTATTTTGCATTCATCAACACTGGATTTCACCCACCACTTCATCACTCAGACACTCAGTATCATGAGAGTCTTCCCTAACTCTTTTCAGTTGGCTTTGAATTTTAACACCCAGAAAAATGTTAAGGTGTCAGAAACCTACCACCTCATTGTGTGACTTCTTTTCCAATAAAATGAGTGCACTGAATGGCACAGGTCCCAACTTAGTACACCCTTGTATTTCATTGGTAACTGTCAACAGTGGCTGCTCCTTTAGTCTCCTTTAACAGGCTCCCTCAAAATTCTAGCTTCTCTTTGTGAATCTTGAATTCTTCCAGAAGTTCCAGAAGTATTTTTGTTCCTAGAAAAAAGTTACGCTTGCAGACATGGTTGTCACCATCACAGAGGCTCTTAG
>NW_020959135.1:7098-10509 GCF_003031625.1 Empidonax traillii | reverse complement strand
GCATGACTGTGTCTTGAGTGTAAAAATATTGCAGTTTGAAACTTGGACCTAAAGTATTGCAAATAAAAGTTATAAATACCAATGGATTGTGTGACAGCAGCTTTTCCTATATGATTTGCAGCATCAGTCTTCATCAGTGTGCCTGTGGGTGCTTGTAGCTTTGTCCTGTGCCACTGTATGATGTCCTGAAAGAGGACTTCACCTGACACCAGCCCACTTCACCCTCTGCCACCGGAGCTCCTTGTACCTTGTGTCCACAAAAGCAGACAGCATTTCTTTTGCTCCCCAGGTTGCACAAATCCAGAGAGCTGTAATTTTTCCAGTCTTGTGTCTCCATTGTTCTGTATTCATAAAGAACCAGCACCCCCTCCTGATGAATGTGGCGAGTTACACAGATGGTCATCAGCTACAGTTCCTGCCTAGAAATCTTTAAACTGCTTCTAAATTCTGCTCAGTTCAGCTCTTCTACAGCTACTCACACAAAGCTGGGGAAAAAGTCAGCTGGCCACCAGCTCAAAAGGTAAGTGACGTTGGAGTTAGAGGTGTGTGGGCAATCTCCATCCATATGTTTTTAGTATATCTGTATATGGGCGTGTTTGTGTGTGTTTTTTATGTATAAAGGAAGGAGTGTGGAAGCAACTTGGGGAATGCTTTCCCTGTCCGTGTTTGTTATATGCACGTGCAGACCCTTCTATAGACAGACCCTGATATAACTGCTCAGTGGAGTGTGGGGTGGGGAAAATTCAGGGGATTCACAGAGCTCGTCATAGTGGAGGGAGGAGGTAAAGGGAATGGGAATACTGCAGTGATGACAGCTGAGGGATGGAGAGGGCCTGAATTGCACCGTAAAATCTCATGGGACCCCTGAGACACAGCTGTTGTGCAGGCAGGGACAGGACCAGTCCCCAGACCCCGGGCCTTGTCTTCTTTGGTGCGAGGGGCAGCAGGGAAGGCTATGGTGTGAACATGATGAGCTGGGAACTCATTGCGGGGAAAAGAGGGAGTAGTTGTGAAGCAATACGAAGGGGACAGAACTGTTCAGAGAACAGCTGAGACAGAGCAAGACCAAGCTGAAAACTCTCGTTTGGGGTCATCCCAGATGGATTTGATTTCAGAAATGACTGAACACGTGCCGCCTCCTCCAGCCAACCATGGGAGGACAACATCAATCTCCTCAGTAGCTGCAAGAGCGGGATGTTCATGTGCCCACTGCCATCTCCCAAAACCTGTTATCCCACTCGTGCCGAGAAGATAGGGAAGATGGGTATTTACCTCACACGCTCCATCACCAAGAGACTGCTGGGGAGCTCGAACCACTCCAGGAGCTGGGTGACGCCGTGAAACCCACTGGACATGTTGTAAGCACGATCTCCAGAAGTGCCCGGGTGCCGTCGGGCTGCGAGGGGACCACGATGTCTTCAGTGGGGCTCATGCCGTGCCAGGGGTCTGTCTGGTACGCCTCACCCAGCTCGGGATGCCCCGCGCCCCCAATGACCCCACGCCAGCTCTCCCTCGAGGTGTCCTGGCGGCTTCCACCCTCCCTCGAGGATGACCCTCGGCTCATCCCCGCCCGCCACGCCCCGGTTTCTTCTCCTCCTCCTCCTCCTCCTCCTCCTCCTCCTCCTCCGCCGGCCCCGCCACTCACCGGGGCTCCACCCGTGGGGCGGGTCCCAGCGGAGACGCTGCCGCAGCCGCTTCCCGGCGGCGAACCCGCCCGGTACTGCTCCTGTACCGCTCCTGCAGGGGCTCCTTCGCCCTCCCCAAGGGCCACACAAGGCCGGCAGCCTTCGGACCAGGACCCGGCACGGCCCCCACGGCCCCACAGCCCCCCCGGCACCCGGCACGGCCCCCACAGCCGCCCCGGGCCGAGCTTCCTCCCGGAGCGGGCACCGGTGGCTCGGGCCGGGGGACCCGCAGAGGAGGCGGGAGCGGGGAGGGTGATCCCCCTGGCCCCAGGAGGCACCAGGGGTGGAGCCGGGAGCGGGGCTGGGGCGGAGAAGGGGCAGGGGTTGGGTTCGGGGCCGGGGCCGGGGCGGGCGGAGCTGAGGGAGGCTGTCCCAGCCCGGCCGGAGCGGCCCGCCCGGCAGCGCCACAGCCCACACGGGACCCCCAGGGCGGGGACGGGGCTGGCCGGGGGCACGGCCGGGCCGGCAGGTGGAGAGGGAGACCAGGAACGGGAGAGGGAAACCGGGAGAGGGTGCGGGACACCGGGAGAGGGAGAGGAGGAGGAGCAAGGGCGGGGCGGGTCGGGAGAGTCGCTGCTGTCGCTGCTGCCGTCGCCGAAGCGCCGGGGCTGTTTGTCCGTCTGTCCGTTCGCCCGGGGCAGCCCCGGCCGGAGTCACGGAGCTCCTCTTCCTCCCGCACCCGCGCCAAGGCCACGGTCTCTTATAGCTTCTTCATTTTATTATTTAACTTCTTTCCTGGGAATCGTGCAGCTTCCCGTCAGTGCAGGAACCAAAATATTTTTGACCCCAAGTCTGTCAAAGCATGTCATCTTTGCCATACTGAGCTACTGAGTCTTGACTCCTGCACAGTGTCACAGGAATCACATTTCCTGCTGCTGTGTATTACCACGGCTGAGGGTAAAATGCTATTGGAGCACATTCCCTACTTATAGAATTCATATCCAGCCAAAGCACTATACTCTAAAATGTTATATTTTCATTATGTTCCTATTCTTGAGGATGGTTCTTATGTTTCCAACATTACTTTCAAAATAAAACAGGGGAAGGCAAACTGTATGTAGCTAATGGTACTTTTGAGTGTACAAAACTTGCTGAGTCACAGGTCTTAGAGGTAAGATCAATTTGGAATTAATTTGATGTAGAGCTAGTGCAACATGGAAAAGTAAAGCATATAAATAAATTAATTAACATATGTAAACACCTTGGACTGTTTCTTTGCATGTTTTCTTTCAATTCTTGAAAGCTGTTTCACTTTTCCAGGAATCTTCTACCAACTCATGTTTCCTCTTCTCGAGGACCTGTCCTGGAGAACTGGGTCGAGCTTCTGTCACAGTATGGACCATCAATTGCAGCTCAGAACGACTTGGTTATCTTTGTCTATAAGAAAGGTAAATATTCTAATATTTTCTAATACATCCCCCCCACTTGTGACCTTTGTCACAAGGCCATTTGCATCGCAGATTGATCCTGAAGTGAGAACCCTGAGCTTATGTAACTGCATGAAAGGTGACCTGTTCCTCCGCAGTGACACTCGGGATGAAACAGGAGCGGGGGCACCTGAGCGCTCTCTTGGGAAGCACCATGGAAGGCAGAGTTTGTGGAGTGGTGGGGGAGAAGGAGGGGGAGAGCGATGTGTGTGGTGCAGAAGGAGCAGGAAGTTTGGGCCGCAGGACATTCCGCCTGCTCTGCTACCCTGCAATGGTTGGGCGTGTCCACAGGGTTCCGG
>NW_020959135.1:0-1409 GCF_003031625.1 Empidonax traillii | reverse complement strand
GAGGGTTTATTTCACCTGGTGTTTATTGACACAGATAGAAAACCAAAATATTTTTGATCCTGAGTCTGTCAAAGCGTGTCAATTTTGCCATACTAAGCCAAGATACTGAGTCTTGACTCCTGCACAGTCACAGGAATCACATTTCCTGCTGCTGTGTATTGCCACAGCTGAGGGTAAAGTGCTATTGGAGCACATTCCCTACCTGTAGAATTCATATCCAGCCAAAGCAATGTACTTTAAAATCTTATGTTTGCATTATGTTTTTATTCTTGAGGATGGTTCTTATGTTTCCAGCATTAATTTCAAAGAAAAACAGGGGAAGGCAAACTGTATGTAGCTAATGGTACAGTATAGAACTTGCTGAGTCACAGGTCTTAGAGGTAAGATCAATTTGGAATTAATTTGATGTAGAACTAGTGCAACATGGAAAAGTGAAGAATATCAATAAATTAATTAAATGTATGTAAATACCTTGGACTGTTTCTTTGCATGTTTTGTTTCACTTCTTGAAAGCTGTTCCGGTTTTCAGTTTTCAAAGAATCCACAGTCATGTTTGCTCTTTTCAAGACTCTGTCCTGGAGAAGTAGGTCGAGCTTCTGTCACAATACGTGCCATCAACTGCAGCTTCTGTTGGCTTTCAGCACTGAGTTTGTGGCACAACTTTTGCAGAAAACCATGAAAAAGGTCTTGATAATTTTACAACTTGTTCTTTATTTTCATTGTGGACTGTAGAGTCCATTTTGGTATGGTTTTCATTTTTTCTGTTCTAATCTAAGAAAACAAGAGGTGATATCAGTAATTGTTGGGGAATATGATCCTGACTGAATTCAGAAAAAGTGTCTCTAGAGCCTGCAGGCAGAAATGGAGAATTGTGTAATAAACATTCGAACACCTCAGTGTGCACCTTGAAGGTAAGCTAGAATGTGAAAATGGGCTGACAGAGGTAGTTTGCTTCTGTGTTCAGTTCAGATGATTCTACATCTTTTGCATTGGTATAAATGAATAGCACAATCATTTCATTACAAACACCAGAACCAGCTGGACCCAACAGAGTAGATGGCTGAAAGAATGCAGAAGGAGAAATGCAGGGAATGACTGGGTTATCTTTGTCTGTAAGAAAGGTAAATGTTCTAATAATTTCTAATACATCCCCCCCACTTGTGACCTTTGTCACAAGGCCATTTGCATCGCAGATTGATCCTGAAGTGAAAACCCTGAGCTTATGTAACTGCATGAAAGGTGACCTGTTCCTCCGCAGTGACACTCGGGTTGAAACAGGAGCGGGGGCACCTGAGCGCTCTCTTGGGAAGCACCATGGAAGGCAGAGTTTGTGGAGTGGTGGGGGAGAAGGAGGGGGAGAGCGATGTGTGTGGTGCAGAAGGAGCAGGAAGTTTGGGCCGCAGGACATT